>NC_035435.2:1918441-2218441 GCF_002127325.2 Helianthus annuus | reverse complement strand
AGGCGCAGCAAGCGCAGGCGCAGCAAGCGCAGGCGCAGCAAGCGCAGGCGCAGCAAGCGCAGTTTGGTGAAGGTTTTTTTTAATCAGTTTCTTTTGTTCAGTGAAGACGACAAGTTGACTGTCGCACGTTCCTGTAAAATTCAAAGGTTTTTGAGTCAGCCGTTCCATGTTGCTGAAGTTTTCATTGGTGCCCCCGATAAATATGTGGAACTCAAAGAGAGCATTGGCAGTTTCCAAGTCAGTTTTTTCAGGTCCAGAACAATTTACATGCAGACTGGGATACTGAAACTGAAAAGTTTCTGGAAGGACATCCAGAACAATTTACATCTGAAGAATACATGATGCTATACACGTATCTTCATATTTGTTTATTTTTTCTATTTAGGAGACTCACCGTTAATCATCAAAAGTTCTAACTTGCTTTATTCTCTTGTACAACACTATCTATAACAGGTGCACTCAAAAGCCTCTCCATGACTATTCTCAACAGTTGTATGATAAATACAGGGGAGCATTTCAAGACTATTAAGATCAACGGTAAACCCTTTAATCATTTTGTTTTCATTGCACCAATTACCGCAACTTACTATTTATTTCTACTATTAGAGCATGTGAATTATGAGATAAATAATACATTAGCACATATCATGCATACCATACACTAAGTGGTGGTTACTAGAGAGCTATCTGCACTCTCTGCCTTTATTACGGTATATCCCATACTATTGTGCACACCAAGTTTTTTCTACTACTGAAAGTGAGGGTGGATATTAATGTCAAATTCATAAGATAAATAGGGATAGTTTCCTTTGCCATCATATTGATAAACTGGTAGAAATATTGGCTAATTATTTCATATTACAAAATTCTATAAATACTGCCCAAGTCTTATTAGGACTTTTATATGCAATTCATGGCTTTCATATTTTTGCTATTGTTTTTCATGGCTGCATTTGACATCATTTTTAAGGTACTGCCGTTATTATCTATTATAGTTATGATTATTTGATTTTTATTTATTTAAATTTTGTCTACTAGTCGTTATTCTGTCAGTAGTTTGAATATTAGGATAGTTATTGACGTTTTATCAACGTCATTATCTTTTTTACCATAATTTATGTATATAAAAAGTTCGGTTTTTATGGTCACTCTTGTTGCAGTCAAAGTTATTCCAAAGTCAAGTCAAAGGTTTGTTCATTTGAATTTGTATATTTTAAAAAAAACCGAGACTTATTGGAATTGCTTTCCGCAGAACAACTGGACACACATTTCTGAATCTTCTTCGGTGGCTAAAAATGGTGAAAGAGTGCAGGATGCTTAGATGGCCCTCTCTGGCTCTCTCTCTAATTTCCTAAAATGGTGAAAGAGTGCAACAGGGTCATCATTTCACCTTTATATAGCCTGCACATCATTTCATTTCAACAGTATAGCATGCTTTTCCCTTTTCTTTTAAAAACCGGTCAAACAAATAACCCTCAAACAAACCATTTTAACCCTTCAGGTGTCATGCATTTACACATTAAACCCTTACTCTCTCTCACTTCCCTTGTAAGACGCACCTCCCCACATTAACTCATTTTTAAACCTTATAATCTCTCTAAAAATTCAACATTCTACTCTTACTCCACCTCCATAATTTGAGTCGAAACACCCACTACACACACATTCACAAGTTCAAGCTACAAACTTGAACAGTTCAAGCTACAAACTTGAACGGTTCAAGCTACAAACTTGAACGGTTCAAGCTGAAGCAAGTTAAGGTAATTTGAACCTGTTTGAAACTGAAGCAAGTTAAGCTACAAGATCAAGTTCCAAATTCAGGCTCCTTATTTTCTCTCAAATCCTTCTCCTTGCTTGCTAAGGTGAAGCATCCTCCTAAAACTCCCTTTTTCTTTAAGTTTAGCGTAAAAAAATTTAATATATTCTCATAACTAATTAACTGTATTAGAAACGGTTATGTTGGATAGTTATAAGTTTTCTTGTTTTACCTTTTTAATCAGTCTTGCAAGTTCAAATGTGTATTAATTGTACATGTCATAAATTGTGTTGTGTATTTGTGGACGGTAATATTGGAATGAAGCTACTATATAGCCTGCTATTATACTGTTATTAACCTGCTGTTTAAGTCTAAAACCTACTATACAACCTGCTGTTATAGTCTAAAAGCTACTATATAACCTGCTGTTTAAGTCTAAAAGCTACTATATAACCTGTTGTTCAAGTCTAAAAGCCGGAGTTTTTGCCCAAATAGGTGTTGGTGGAAAACTTATTTACCAAAACTAGATGGCAATCGTCTTTTGCAAGAATCATAAATCTATATATGTTGGTCAACAAAAGTTGAACCGGTCTTTATTGGCGCATCGCAAAAGTATTCAATTGCCCTCATAAAATAGGATGCTAAAACATTATTAGGGGTTTAAAAATGAGCAGAAGTCGGATGACTTCACATGGAGATGTTTTAAAAATTGGATTTAAAGATTCAAGTATAAGGTTAAAAAATGAAAGTACCATATTTTGACATTTTCTAATAAAATAAAGGCGCCCCTTAGCATTTATCGAAAAAGAAACTTCCAAAAGTATATTATTACTTTTGCTAATATCTATCAACGTTTTTCATATTTATCCAGTTTCTTATAAAACTATATTAGTCTTTTGGGTAGTATAAAACATAAGTTAATTTGATTTAATTTTTTTGACTTTTCTGTCTTCTATTTTTAACAGATCTTGTATTTAAACAACCAAGACCAACCCTCATTCATAAAATAACACTTACAAAATAGGAGACTGCCACCCCACCCATAACACAACCAGACTTGAGGGAATCAAAAGAAGACTACTCCACCCAATGAAACACCCAAAAAGGAAATACAAGACCAATTCAAATAACTCATGTGAAACCACAGAAATAAAATGCAAGACCAATTAAAAAAAATCTCACTCCTAATTTCCTTACATAAAAATATAATTACATAATGATTTATAAGAATAAGAATAATGTATGTACTTATTTAATGGTACATCGTAAACTATTTTTATGTTTTTTAACTGTTTATTGTTTTTATGCTAAATACATTAACAAAGTGTGTTAAACTAAATATATGAAGGTTTATTGAATATATTAGAATTCCACTTAAAATGGATATTATATTTGTGTTGTTTGAACTTAAAATGATGTGTTTTTTTCTTTTATTATTATGTAAATTACTAAAAATTAAAAAAAAAATAGTTGAAAGATAAGTGTAAAAAAAGTTTATAATAAAATATTTTGAAGGAAACTAAAACAATACCTATGAAAGAATAAAATGTTAATAAAATAATTAGGAAAAAACTTTGAAAAAACTTCATATAAAATCTATGATCGATTTTTTTAACATTACTACAATTTTTCTTTAACACTTATTAAGTAAACATATTTATAAATAGCAGTGCTTTTATCCAATAGAATTAAAAGTGAGAAAACCTAACTTTAAAAAAAACACCAGTAAATACTTTTTACATCACCTATTTTGGTAAATAAGTTTTTCAGCTACACCTATATGGAAAAAACTCCTAAAAGCATAACCTGTAGTTATACTATTATTAGTATTAAACAGATAAATAAACTAACCTACGGTTATGCTTTTAGGAGTTTTTTCCATATATGTGTAGCTGAAAAACATATTTACCAAAGTAGGTGATGTAAAAAGTATTTACTGGGTGATTTTTTTTAAAGTTAGGTTTTCTCACTTTTAATTCTATTGGATAAAAGCACTGCTATTTATAAATATGTTTACTTAAAAAGTGTTAAAGGAAAATAGTAGTAATGTTAAAAAAATCGATCATAGATTTTAGATTTTATATGAAGTTTTTTTCAAAGTTTTTTCCTAATTATTTTATTAACATTTTATTCTTACCTTCAAAATATTTTATTATAAACTTTTTTTACACTTATCTTTCAACTATTTTTTTAATTTTTAGTAATTTACATAATAATAATAAAAGAAAAAAAAACATCATTTTAAGTTCAAACAACACAAATATAATATCCATTTTAAGTGGAAAGCTAATATATTCAATATACCTTCATATATTTAATTTAACACACTTTGTTAATGTATTTAGCATAAAAACAATAAACATTTAAAAATCATAAAAATAGTTTACGCTATACCATTAAATAAGTACATACATTATTCTTATTCTTATAAATCATTATGTAATTATATTTTTATGTAAGGAAATTAGGGGTGAGATTTTTTTTAATTGGTCTTGCATTTTACTTCTGAGGTTTCACATGAGTTATTTGAATTGGTCTTGTATTTCCTTTTTGGGTGTTTCATTGGGTGGGGTAGTCTTCTTTTGATTCCCCAAGTCTAGTTGTATTATGGGTGGGGTTGTAGTCTCCTATTTTGTAAGTGTTATTTTATGAATAAGGGTTGGTCTTGATTGTTTAAATACAAGATCTGTTAAAAATAGAAGATAGAAAAGTCAAAAAAATTAAATCAAATTAACTTATGTTTTATACTTCCCAAAAGACTAATATAGTTTTATAAGAAACCGGATAAATATGAAAAGCGTTGATAGATATTAGCAAAAGTAATAATATACTTTTGGAATGTTTCTTTTTCGACAAATGCTAAGGGGCGCCTTTATTTTATTAGAAAAGGTCAAAATATGGTACTTTCATTTTTTAACCTTATACTTGAATCTTTAAATCCAATTTTTAAAACATCTCCATGTGAAGTCACGATTGCATTTAGCTTATGCAACAAGCCCTTTTAAACCCCTCAATAGCTTGGGAGAACGAGTAGGTCTCATGAGGGTTATATAGAGAACACAGCCACAACGTTCATTTATCTAAGAAAAAGAAATACTAACGAAATAAACATAAAGAAAACCAAGATATACAACAACAAGAAAATACATACCTCGCCGTCGCCGCTGATATCTCTCGTTCGGGTCAACTGGCGGGTTTGGGTGGTATGAGTAACCTGTGAGAGCCTCGAACATCTCCCAGTAGTGGTCGAGGGGACTTGGCTCTCCTTGTGCTGGCGGCTGGTATGGGAGCGGGATGAAACTAGACCCTACTGCCTCAGGCCAATGAGGTAACGAATCAGATGGGCCTCGTGGAACACGGAGGTTGGAGTAGTCGGTCCACCCCGCGTGTTCTACATAGGAGAGGCCTGCTTCATAATCTCTCTGGTGTCGTTTCGATCATTGAGGACCTTGGCGTTATTAATAGCCATTTAATTAGAGAGATATAAAGCACTCCATCGGCGTCGTTCCACTGCATTTTGCTCGTTTCGACGTCTCTCCTCATTTTCCTCCCATTCCCGTCTTCGGGCCGTCTTCCTCCTGCATTTGTACCAAATGTTCCATCTGCGATCTTTGTAGAGCTTGGAACATTTGCTGCTCTTCCATATACTTGTCCATCCTTTCCCGATGGGCCGTTTGGAGGGCCCACTGTTCCTGCATCTGGGCCTCATGCATCTCCTCCCATGTCTTCCTTCTCACCTCATACTCCCTTCCTTCTCCTATACTTGCCGACACATTATCATAAACCGCCTGTTGACCGCGGTTAAAATCCTTGTACGATGGCCCCCGTCGCTGATTCACAAAATTTGCCACATCGGCAAAAATTTCCCGATGTTGCCGCCTGTACCTCTGCCTTGGTCCCCGTGGACCGGCAGGCTCAGTCTCATCTTCCTCATCAACCATCTCCTCTTCATGACCACCCTCTTCGGCCTCGCGCGGATCAGTGTACCTATAACTGTTTCATCTGACTTCTGCTCATTTTTAAACCCCTATTAATGATGCATATTTTAGCATCCTATTTTATGAGGGCAACTGAATACTTTGGCGATGCGCCAATAAAGACCGGTTTGATTTTTGTTGACCAACATATATAGATTTATGATTCTTGCAAAAGACGATTGCCATCTAGTTTTGGTAAATAAGTTTTCTACCAACACCTATTTGGGCAAAAACTCTAGTTTTTAGACTTGAACAACAGGTTATATAGTAGCTTTTAGACTTAAACAGCAGGTTATATAGTAGCTTTTAAACTATAACAACAGGTTGTATAGTAGGTTTTAGACTTAAACAACAGGTTAATAACAGTATAAGATCATGCTATATAGTAGCTTCATTCCAATATTACCGTCCACAAATACACAACACAATTTATGACATGTACAATTAATACAAATTTGAACTTGCAAGACTGATTAAAAAGGTAAAACAATAAAACTTATAATTGTCCAACATAACCGTTTCTAATACTGTTAATTAGTTATCAGAATATACTAAATTTTTTTACGCTAAACTTAAAGAAAATGGAGTTTTAGGAGGATGCTTCACCTTAGCAAGCAATGAGAAGGATTTGAGAGAAAATAAGGAGCCTGAACTTGGAACTTGATCTTGTAGCTTAACTTGCTTTAGTTTCAAACAGGTTCAAATTACCTTAACTTCTTCAGCTTGAACCGTTCAAGTTTGTAGCTTGAACCGTTCAAGTTTGTAGCTTGAACCGTTCAAGTTTGTAGCTTGAACTTGTGTGTGTGTAGTGGGTGTTTCGACTCAAATTATGGAGGTGGAGGAAGAGTAGAATGTTGAATTTTTAGAGGGATTATAAGGTTTAAAAGTGAGTTAATGTGGAGAGGTGCTTTTTATAAGGGAAGTGAGAGAGAGTAAGGGTTTAATGTGTAAATGCATGACACCTGAAGAGGTTAAAATGGTTTGTTTGAGGGTTATTTGTTTGACCAGTTTTTAAAAGAAAAGGGAAGAGCAAGCTATACTATTGAAATCAAATGATGAGCAGGCTATATAAAGGTGAAATGATGACCCTGTTGCACTCTTTCACCATTTTAGGAAATCAGAGAGAGAGAGAGGGGGGACCATCTATGCAGCCTGCACTCTTTCACCATTTTTAGCCACCAAAGAAGATTCAGAAATATGTGTCCAGTTGTTCTGCAGAAAGCAATTCCAGTAAGTCTCGGTTTTTTAAAAATATACAAATTCAAATGAACAAACCTTTGACTTAACTTTGGAATAATTTGACTGCAACAAGAGTGACCATAAAAACTGAACTTTTTATATAGATAAATTATGGGAAAAAAGATAATGATGATGATAAAACGTCAATAACTATCCTAATATTCAAACTACTGACAGAATAAGGACTAATAGACAAAATTTAAATAAATAAAAATCAAATAATCATAACTATAATAGATAATAACGGCAGTACCTTAAAAATGATGTCAAATGCAGTCATGAAAAACAATAGCAAAAATATGAAAGCTATGAATTGCATGTAAAAGTCCTAATAAGATTTGGGCAGTATTTATAGAATTTTGTAATATGATATGATCGTTTGTACAAAAGGATGGGGAGATAGATAGTGACGTTGCCCATCGTATACAAGCTGGCTGGTGTAGGTGTAGAGCAGCCACTGGGGTCTTGTGTTATAAGGTTGCAGTTAGACCTGCTATGTTATATGGAACAGATTGTTGGGCTATCAAAAAGACGCAGACACGCAAGATGGAGGTGGCAGAAATGAGGATGTTACGATGGATGTGGGGGCACACAAGGCTAGAACGTATGAGAAATGAGGTTTTTAGGGAAAGGTTAGGGGTGGCTAGTATATCGAGTAAGATTAAGGAGGGGATATTGAGATGGTTTGGGCATGTGAAGAGGAGGCCATTGACAGCAGCGGTTAGAGTAGTAGACACCCTTTGTATGGAGGGTAGGAGGAGTAGAGGAAGGCCCAAACTGACTTGGGAGGAGCGGATTAGGCAAGAGTTGCTAGAGTTGCACCTTTCTGAGAACATGGTCCAGGATAGGAGTTCGTGGAGACGTAGGATTAAGGTTAAAGATTTTTAGGAGAGAGTAATGAGGTTTCTGAGTCTACTTTTCGGGTGGACCTTACATGTGTTTATCATCTTGTGTGTATGTGTGTGTGTGTATATATATATATATATATATATATAGAGAGAGAGAGAGAGAGTAAGGTTAACATACAAAAAGCCTTATCGTACATCACGTAGGAGACAATGGTAACCGTTTGATCAGGGGTATAATCACGCATGGGACCACATAATCACGCATGGGACTATAATCACGCACGTTCTATGATAATAACGCACGTTCTATTTTTTGTCATGTATGTTAATGTAGGTTAAGCCTTGAAGTACATTATACTTTCTCTCTCTCTTTCTCTCTCTTTCTCTCTCTCTCTCTCTCTATATATATATATATATATATATATATATATATATATTGCTTTAGGGGCTATAGTTGTGTCTATTCTACTATATCTACAATTTGCATTGTTTGCTTGATGTTTGGAAGCAGCCTCTTTATCCATATGGATAGAGGTAAGGTTTATCTACATCCCACCCTCCCCAGACCCCACCAATAGCTTTGTTATCAGTCTTGCAAGTTCAAATTTGTATTAATTGTACACGTCATAAATTGTGTGGGGAGGGTAAGGTTTGTCTACATCCCACCCTCCCCAGGCTATACCTTTCCGAAATCTTGGCCACAAATAGCTTCGTTCTTTTCTTTTGTTATCTGCCTGAGTTCTTTCTCGAGCTCTCTAGCTTCTTCTGGGAGCTGAAGGGCATAGATCGTAAATTAATAGCTGATCATCAAAGTAAAGCAAACAAGATATACACAAAAATATACATACTTGCGCATGACGAAGTCTAACACGAGAACCGGCTTCATCGATTAAATCGATAGCCTTATCAGGCAGAAAACGATCACTATGGGCACAGATTAATCCTCGGATGCGTAACAGAAAACAAACAAAATGAAACTTTAAGGTAGGTATTCTTGAAATCTGACCCATTTTACCTTGACAAGCAATCGGTTATGCCCATCTGGCTCACGGACAATAACACTCATTGACTTACGAATCCGGTCCAACTCAAATATGCCAACGCGCTTCGATCTTTTAGTCCACCAGTCGCAACACCCTGCACTCCATTAAAAAATTAATTAATTAAAGAAACATTTACAAATATCAATACAAGTATTAAGAAAACATATAACAAAGTTTTGAACTTGCCTAACTTAACACTATTGTTATCAATCAAATAGTTTGCCATAATCCGCAACCCGCGAATTTTCTTTCGGGCATTAACATCAGGAACTCCCATTTTTTCTACCAGCACTTTTAAAGCAGCTTCAGTAGGCAAGCCGGTAACCCCTAAATCAGGGCGATCTGCTGCTTAACTGCTAGAAAACACCACCATCGTCTCACTGGCTACCACACACCATTTACCAAGGTAGACTTCATTAACAGCTGAAAGATGAGTTGGTAACTTTGATTATTATATTTCATTAAAAGAACATATAACTCTAATACTAAAAAGATGCAGAATAAACTGCAGAATTATGAAAAATTGCAAACTAGAACTGCAAAATTATGATAAAGTTACACAGCACATTTTTTCATCTTTCAAGGACTTGGTGATTGTCTTGCGGAAAAACAAAAGGAAAAGAACAAAAATTATGTTTTTAGCGATTTAAGAATTCATCTCTGTTGAATATATTTGTTTTTTAAAAGTTATCAGCCACTCATGACTCATCAATTGAATTACTCAAATAACTTTTTATAATTAAACGTATAAGAAAAACTAAATACACAATATTTCTTAAAATAATTTTCTAAACATCCCGATATAAGTTTTATTAAAAATAGATTTGGTATGGTTCCATCAATTGTGGGCTTGGGTACCTTTACGGGCTGGAAACGAACTCTATAACTGCAAGGGTTCTTCGCCAGGTAACGATGGTTGTTAATGACGTGAAATTCATTTTGACATTTTTTGATCAACAATGCTTTGTTTTAGTCGAAAAATGCTTTGTTTCTCATCTATTGGATTTTTGCAAATAGTTTTTAAACTTAATAAGATTAAGCAACTCGAAACTAGGGGTGCAAATGAGCCGAGCTACTCGAGATTGACTCGAAAAAAAGCTTGAACGAGCCGAGCTTAAACGAGCGCAGCCGCAGCGAGCGCAGCCGTCGCGTATTGTTGGACGGATCAACCTCACTGCGGCTGCGCAGCTGCAGCGAGCACAGGTGCAGCAAGCGCAGTTCGGTGAAGGTTTTTTTTAATCAGTTTCTTTTGTTCAATTTGTAGTTTGCTTTTGTTCAATTTGTAGTTTGCTGAAGGTTTAGTGTGATAATGACAATGTCTCAAATGAAGACTTTAGATTTGGATGAAGGATGGAGTTATATGCAGACTGGGATACTAAAACTGAAAAGTTTCTGGAAGGACATCCAGAACAATTTACATCTGAAGAATACATGATGCTATACACGTATCTTCATATTTGATTATTTTTTCTATTTAGGAGACTCACAGTTAATCATCAAAAGTTCTAACTTGCTTTATTCTCTTGTACAACACTATCTATAACAGGTGCACTCAAAAGCCTCTCCATGACTATTCTCAACAGCTGTATGATAAATACAGGGGAGCATTTCAAGACTATTAAGATCAACGGTAAACCCTTTAATCATTTTGTTTTCATTGCACCAATTACCACAACTTACTATTTATTTCTACTATTAGAGCATGTGAATTATGAGATAAATAATACATTAGCACATATCATGCATACCATACACTAAGTGGTGGTTACTAGAGAGCTATCTGCACTTTCTGCCTTTATTACGGTATATCCCATACTATTGTGCACACCAAGTTTTTTCTACTACTAAAAGTGAGGGTGGATAGTAATGTCAAATTCATATGATAAATAGGGATAGTTTCTTTTGCCATCAAATAGATAAACGTAGAAATATTGGCTGATCATATCATATTACAAAATTCTATAAATACTGCCCAAGTCTTATTAGGACTTTTATATGCAATTCATGGCTTTCAGATTTTTGCTATTGTTTTTCATGGCTGCATTTGACATCATTTTTAAGGTACTGCTGTTATTATCTATTATAGTTATGATTATTTGATTTTTATTTATTTAAGTTTTGTCTATTAGTCGTTATTCTGTCAGTAGTTTGAATATTAGGATAATTATTGACGTTTTATCATCATCATTATCTTTTTTACCGTAATTTCTCAATATAAAAAGCTCGGTTTTTATGGTCACTCTTGTTGCAGTCAAAGTTATTCCAAAGTCAAGTCAAAGGTTTGTTCATTTGAATTTGTATATTATTAAAAAACCGAGACTTATTGGAATTGCTTTCCGCAGAACAACTGAACACACATTTCTGAATCTTCTTCGGTGGCTAAAAATGGTGAAAGAGTGCAGGCTGCATAGATGGTCCTCTCTCTCTGATTTCCTAAAATGGTGAAAGAGTGCAATAGGGTCATCATTTCACCTTTATATAGCCTGCTCATAATTTCATTTCTACAGTATAGTCTGCTCTTCCCTTTTCTTTTAAAAACCGGTCAAACAAATAACCCTCAAACAAACCATTTTAACCCTTCAGGTGTCATGCATTTACACATTAAACCCTTACTCTCTCTCACTTTCCTAATAAGAAGCACCTCCACACATTAACTCACTTTTAAACCTTATAATCTCTCTAAAAATTCAACATTCTACTCTTCCTCCACCTCGATAATTTGAGTCGAAACACACACTACACACACACAAGTTCAAGCTACAAACTTGAACGGTTCAAGCTGAAGCAAGTTAAGGTAATTTGAAACTGTTTGAAACTAAAGCAAGTTAAGCTACAAGATCAAGTTCCAAGTCCAAGCTCCTTATTTTCTCTCAAATCATTCTCCTTGCTTGCTAAGGTGAAGCATCCTTCTAAAACTCTCTTTTCTTTAAGTTTAGCGTAAAAAAATTTAGTATATTCTCATAACTAATTAACTGTATTAGAAACGGTTATGTTGGACAGTTATAAGTTTTCTTATTTTACCTTTTTAATCAGTCTTGCAAGTTCAAATTTGTATTAATTGTACATGTCATAAATTGTGTTGTGTATTTGTGGACGGTAATATTGGAATGAAGCTACTATCCAACATAGTAGCTTGAAATGAAGCTACTGTCCAACATAGTAGCTTCATTCCAATATTACCGTCCACAAATACACAACACAATTTATGACATGTACAATTAATACAAATTTGAACGTGCAAGACTGATTAAAAAGGTAAAACAAGAAAAATTATAACCGTCCAACATAACCGTTTCTAATATAGTTAATTAGTTATGAGAATATACTAAATTTTTTTTACGCTAAACTTAAAGAAAAGGGAGTTTTAGGAGGATGCTTCACCTTAGCAAGCAAGGAGAAGGCTTTGAGAGAAAGTAAGGAGCCTGAACTTGGAGTTGGAACTTGATCTTGTAGCTTAACTTGCTTCAGTTTCAAAAAGGTTCAAATTACCTTAACTTGCTTCAGCTTGAACCGTTCAAGTTTGTAGCTTGAACCGTTCAAGTTTGTAGCTTGAACCGTTCAAGTTTGTAGCTTGAACTTGTGTGTGTGTGTGTGTGTAGTGGGAGTTTCGACTCAAATTGTGGAGGTGGAGGAAGAGTAGAATATTGAATTTTTAGAGAGATTATAAGGTTTAAAAGTGAGTTAATGTGGAGAGGTGCTTCTTATAAGGGATGTGAGAGAGAGTAAGGGATTAATGTGTAAATGCATGACACCTGAAGGGTTAAAATGGTATTTTTGAGGGTTATTTGTTTAACCGGTTTTTAAAAGAAAAGAGAAGAGCAGGCTATACTGTTGAAATGAAATGATGAGCAGACTATATAAAGGTGAAATGATGACCCTGTTGCACTCTTTCACAAGAACAAGCACAGTACCTTTTAGAAATCTTGGCCACATTCGTTCTTTTCTTTTGTTATCTGCCTGAGTTCTTTCTCGAGCTCTCTAGCTTCTTCTGGGAGCTGAAGGGCATAGATCGTAAATTAATAGTTGATCATCAAAGTAAAGCAAACAAAATATACACAAAAATATACATACTTGTGCATGACGAAGTCTAACACGAGAACCGGGTTCATCGATTAAATCAATAGCATTATCAGGCAGAAAATGATCACTGTGGGCATAGATTAATCATCGGATGCGTAGCAGAAAACAAAAAAAAAAATTGAAACTTTAAGGTAGATATTCTTGATATCTGACCCATTTTACCTTGACAAGCAATCGGTTATGCCCATCTGGCTCACGGACAAGAACACTCATGGACTTACGAATCCGGTCCAACTCTAATGTGCCACCGCGGTTCGATCTTTTAGTCCACGAGTCGCAACACCCTGCACTCCGTTTAAAAAATTAATTAAAGAAACATTTACAAATATCAATACGAGTATTAAGAAAACATATAACAAAGTTTTGAACTTGCCTAACTTAACACTATTGTTATCAATCAAATAGTTTGCCATAATCTGCAACCCGCGAATTTTCTTTCGGGCATTAACATCAGGAACTCCCTTTTTTTCTACCAGCACTTTTAAAGCAGCTTCAGTAGGCAAACCGGTAACTGCAGAATTATGATAAAATTACACAACACATTTTTTCATCTTTCAAGGACTTGGTGATTGTCTTGCGGAAAAACAAAAGGAAAAGAACAAAAATTATGTTTTAGCGATTTAAGAATTCATCTCTGTTGAATATATTTGTTTTTTAAAAGTTATCAGCCACTCATGACTCATCAATTGAATTACTCAAATAACTTTTTATAATTAAACTTATAAGAAAAACTAAATACACAATATTTCTTAAAATAATTTTCTGAACATCCCGATATAAGTTTTATTAAAAATAGATTTGGTATGGTTTCATCAACTGTGGGCTCGGGTACCTTTACAGGCTGGAAATGAACTCTATAACTGCAAGGGTTCTTCGCCACAAATACACAACACAATTTATGACATGTACAATTAATACAAATTTGAAATTGCAAGACTGATTAAAAAGGTAAAACAAGAAAACTTATAACTGTCCAACATAACCATTTCTAATACAGTTAATTAGTTATGAGAATATACTAAATTTTTTTACGCTAAACTTAAAGAAAAGGGAGTTTTAGGAGGATGCTTCATCTTAGCAAGCAAGGAGAATGATTTGAGAGAAAATAAGGAGCCTGAACTTGGACTTGGAACTTGATCTTGTAGCTTAACTTGCTTCAGTTTCAAACAGGTTCAAATTACCTTAACTTGCTTCAGCTTGAACCGTTCAAGTTTGTAGCTTGAACTTGTGTGTGTGTAGTGTGTGTTTCGACTCAAATTATCGAGGTGGAGGAAGAGTAGAATGTTGAATTTTTAGAGAGATTATAAGGTTTAAAAGTGAGTTAATGTGGGGAGGTGCTTCTTATAAGGGAAGTAAGAGAGAGTAAGGGTTTAATGTGTAAATGCATGACACCTGAAGGGTTAAATTGGTTTGTTTGAAGGTTATTTGTTTGACCGGTTTTTAAAAGAAAAGGGAAGACCATGCTATACTGTTGAAATGAAATGATGAGCAGGCTATATAAAGGTGAAATGATGACCCTGTTGCACTCTTTCACAAGAACAAGCACAGTACCTTTTCGAAATCTTGGCCACAAACAGCTTCGTTCTTTTCTTTTGTTATCTGCCTGAGTTCTTGCTCGAGCTCTCTAGCTTCTTCTGGGAGCTAAAGGGCATAGATCGTAAATTAATAGCTGATCATCAAAGTAAAGTAAACAAAATATACACAAAAATATACATACTTGGGCATGACGAAGTCTAACACGAGAACCGGCTTCATCGATTAAATCAATAGCCTTATCAGGCAGAAAACGATCACTGTGGGCATAGATTAATCATCGGATGCGTAACAGAAAACAAAAAAAAATTGAAACTTTAAGGTAGGTATTCTTGATATTTGATGAGACAGTGTGCTGAATGTCCGCTTCAGTTACTACGGTGGGGCCCTCTTCTCCCGCCTCGGTCTTGGCTTTGCTCATCTCTTTGTTTTTGTCCACGAGAGTGGATGATTGAGTTTTAACCCTAAAAAGCATGTCAATACGATATCTTTCCTTGACACCATGCTTACATATAAAGAGATTAAAAGATAAACCTGTGAGTTCATGGAAACAATAGATTATTGCTTGAAATAACCTTAAATTCCAACTGGCCGAATGTAGTTTAATCAATCTCATTCTATTGAATGAAATTAGGAATCCAATAAGTAGAGATAACATGCTTCTGCTATATAGTAAATCCCAACAAAATCTTGATATTTTATCCCGACCCCTCTCACCTTTTTACTTATTAGTTCTTTAGAACATCTTCATGTTTCAACTACTCAATTCTACACAAAAACACTCAACAACTGCTGATGAAACAGATTTGTTAACTAAATATCCAGTTCAGTTAACCCTAAAAAGCATGTCAATACGAACTACAGTCTAATAAATGCCAGCAGATCTATGATCTGATTCAACTAACATATGTTAATTCTTGAAAAATGTCAAAAAAAAATTACTATATGAACGGGTCAACTCAACACAACCCGTTCCAAACATGCCATTATGACCTTTGTCCGACCCATTTTACCTTGACAAGCAATTGGTTATGCCCATCTGGCTCACGGACAATAACACTCATGGACTTACGAATCCGGTCCAACTCTAATGTGCCAACGCGCTTCGATCTTTTAGTCCACCAGTCGCAACACCCTGCACTCCATTAAAAAATTAATTAAAGAAACATTTACAAATATCAATACAAGTATTAAGAAAACATATAACAAAGTTTTGAACTTGCCTAACTTAACACTATTGTTATCAATCAAATAGTTTGCCGTAATCTGCAACCCGCGAATTTTCTTTCGGGCATTAACATCAGGAACTCCCATTTTTTCTACCAGCACTTTTAAAGCAGCTTCAGTAGGCAAACCGCAGCTGAAGAGAAAACATAAGAAACAACAACAGCAGCAGCATAAAGATCGTGAAGATCAACCTGAAGAGAAGTTGTAAGGTTTGGATATCTCCGGTATGGCTCCGACAGCAACGAGCAACAGCAAGTCAGCAACAAGTATGTCTAATTGATTTTAGGCAATTTTAACCAATGCATTCTGGATCTATTACCTACCAAAACAAAATGTGCATAACAAGGTTTCAATCTCATAACTATTTCACAAAATATAAGCTACCAAAGCATCATCTTAAAAAAAAAAAATATTAACAAACTGAAATAGGGTAATCACAAGAATATTTCCAAGAAAACTTACCTCAGGTGTCGAAAGAAGTGCAGCAGCATGAGGTTCAAGTCTCGGATGCAAAAGCACAAAATAAATCTTCCAGAAAGAACTTTCACTCATATAACCCGGGCAAAGTTCAATCCTAAGAGCAGCCAATCTTGGTGCCAAACTTTCGACAGTCAGAGCATGCTCTTGTTGTGCATCAGTTAGTTCAAAATCTGAAAAATAAAAATAGAATAAAACATACATCAAGTAACAGATCATATTTACACAACCTCAGTAATCAAGACTAGCAAGTAATAGCGTCTGTACATAACGGATACATGTGAATGATGTTCCACGTTTCAGATATTGAATGAATGAAAGTAATAGCAAGTAATAACAGTTATAAAGATTAGACCTTGAGAGGAGGTGGTGGACTGGAATGGTAGATGGGGGCAGATGATGTAAGGGTTGGATATAAAAGAAGCTGGCATGGTAGATGGGGGTAATTGAAGTCGGTAGTTGGAGGATTAATGGTACTTGAAGATGTGCATTGAAGGCGGCAGATGAAGGTGTATTCGCTACTAACCTTAATTGATGAACAGAGATTCTGCTGGTAACCTTAATTGATGAACAGAATGAGAGAAAGTTGGAAAGATATGTACAGGGTGACATTAATTGTTGAGAGAGAGATACGTACAGGAAACTTACGTATGAATGAAGATCAAAGCTGGTAACCTTAATTGTTGGGTAGTTGGAGGATGAATGAATGTTGGCGGCAGATGAGGATGAGGGTTGTTGTGGAGGGGTTAATGGGGATTCTTTAAAGAGACTGTGTAAGCACTGAGATTGGATGGTTTCTGCTTTTGAGTGGATAGAGAATATGGAAAACACCTTGTATGTGTGTTGTTGTTTGGGTGGTGTTGTGGGGATATCATACTGTTTGTTTTGTTTGGTACCATTTTGATGTGGGTTTATGGTTTCTTGAATTCAAGTGGGATTTATTTCTTTTTTTTTTTTTATTTGATTCTTGTTAGTGAGTACACACCGGCAAAACTTGAGATTTCCAATCAAACGTATATACCTAAAAAATTTATAAAACCAGAGGTCGAAAACGTATATACTTAAAAAAATTCTATAAAAACTACATACAGGGCACTACCGAGCGAAAAGTTCAGAGGGTCGGTCGCCCTCATTCCCCACAAAGTTGTGCCCGTGATTACATACATGCTGATTACATTATGGAAATAAGAACCCATTGTTGATTACATCCTTTGATCCAATCAAAATCAATTACCGTACGGACAGGAATATAAGATGAATATTGACCGAGATGGGAATTTGGTACCAATATTGAAATTGTACCAAATCAATATTCTACCGAGCTTGGCTACGATATTCGGTACTCGCTTTTATAAAAGTTCGGTATGGTTAGTGGCGGATCCAGAATATTTTCTATCGGGTTCCTTTTGTTAGTTTTTCACTAATTCTCATTATTTTTTTTTAAATCATATAAAATTTCCACTAATTTTTTTTCATTTTTTTTCCAAACCGAGGGGGTTCCCGGGAACCCCCAAAACACCCCTGGATCCGCCACTAGGTATGGTTCGATACCAATACCATATAGAGAGAGCATTTTGTAACGAGTACCAGTACCAGTACCAGTCGTACTGATAGATACCATATAGTATTTGATACCCACTTTTTCAGAAACTCAGTATCACTATTTTCAATACCAATACTAATAGAGTATCGATCTCTAGAATGAATGATTGATGAAATAGGATTCACCAAACCAAATGAATTTTTATCCCATACATCACACTAAGTATATAATATACTTATTATGCACATATTAATTTCTAAACGAAATGAACAATGATCCATGTGGTGTCACTCTTCTATTGGGCCAAGTTTATACACATATTAATTTCTAAACGAAATGAACAGTGATCCCATGTGGTGTCACTCTTCTATTGGGCCAAGTTTTTAAAAGCCACGCCTATGGCTTTTGTTAACAGGCCTGCCACGTATCAAAAACTCATAAAAAAACCATCGCCCTCTCCATTGTTGTAAAACACATGGCACATGAAAACACAGAGGAAGACAGAGAGGGAGAAGGAGCATCGTCAATAGCCAAGCCCTCCCAGCGTCCATCATACTTCGGCGATAACACCTGTTATGTCTAGCTAGGGTTTTGAGACACAGCGGCGACTTTGGAGGCCGGCCGCTGATGATGACGATGACGGTGGATTCGTAGCAACAGTCAAGGTTTACCACTAATTCGAGGTAATTATATGACGAGTAGCTGATATTGAGAGCGATTAAGGAGAAATGTTGTTGGTTTGAGATTGGAGAACATATGCTTTAACTAAATGATGTGTTAATTGTGATTGTGATTTTGCTGATGTTTGATTGAATTTATTACAGGTTGAAATGTGGAATCTCTATCAACGTTTATCACAATCTTTGAAAGTAATCACATGGTTTCTTTGTTATTTAGTTGCTTATTCTAGACCATGTTGTAAATCACAATGATACTAAAGAAATACCATTGTAGTTCTGAACCATTTTAATTCCCATATCAGTCAAGCTGTTTATTATTTTCTAATCCCTTTTAGTATTACTTTTTATTCAACACCTTTTGAATGTTTAACTGATTTTGTCACTAATGAAAACTTTAGGGGCTAAAGAGCCAGGCCATTTTATTAAGGAGCACAATGATATAGACCTGTGCATATGAGCAACTTATGTTTTCATGCTATGTTTTATGGAGACACTCAGGCCTGCTTTGCGACAGGTATAGATGACCCAAGCCTCTTTGAGCTGCATACTACAAAACTCCATAGATGAGGAAAGTGACGAACTCTCAGACCATCGAACGATTGAACAACGGTTGATACTTGATCTTTACTCATAAGTTATATCTAACAAAAACAGTTTTTTTACCAGGTAAAGAGAATGACCTAAGAATCAACACAAGTTTGTTAGACCTTATACGTGTACACAATAAATAGTATTTTGTTTGTAGTGGTTAGATTGCAGCCTTTATCTTGTAGCAACATAGATTGCAAGTTATAGAGGTTGCAATTTGTCGATCGTGGCTTACATTTTGTAACAGGTCGTAACAAGTCAGATTGGATGTCCAATTTTATTAGGAACCAGTCATATTGTAGCTTCCGTTTACTTGGTAACGAGCAGGGGTGAAGTATAGAAGGGGCGCCCCACGAACTTTTCGCTCAGTAGTGCTATATATGTAGTTTTCGTATAGAAATTTTTTGGTATATACGTTTTCGACCCCCCGGTTCTATAGGAATTTTTGGGTATATACATTTTCGACCCCCCCCGTCATTCGGGTCAAGCTTCGCCCACTGGTAAAGAGTCTACATGAAGTGAAGTAACATGCCACTATACATATAAAAAAACTATCGCAACACTTTACTTGGTAACGGGTTTAGGCGTTTTCCCTGTGTTTCTTTTTAGATCGACGGTCAGTAATGGTGTTATGTGCTTTATACGACACGTATCCAACTTTATCACCAATGTATATCCATGTCAGGATGCCCAGGTCAGAGGGAAGAAGGAAATAGAGGGGGGGGGCAAGAAGCTCTAAGAGAAGGAGAGATGGGGCAAGATCAAAGGTGATTCCGTTCCCAATTAAAGTGGATTTTTATGGTGTTTCTATTAGGATGCCTTCCTCAGAACTGATCATTTTATTGCTGCTACATGTTAGAAAACATAAATATAGTTTGTCTTCTAAGTAGTGTATAATATTTCTGATTTCTTTTGAATCCCTGTTCTGATTTTGGTTGGCACGTGTTGTAGATAAAGGTGATGTTTTAGTTTGGGTGGAGAAGAATCATGAAGACTTGGTCATGGACACAAAGGAAGCCTCTTCACTTTTTTGGGTTTTAGCAGGTTTCTTTTAATTTTCTAAAATAATTTACAATGCGCTAGAGTAATACATAAGCTGTGAAAATTGCTATTTCTGTTTACGTGTGGTTCTAATGGCTATATATATATATATATATATATATATATATATATATATATATATATATATATATATATATATATATATATATATATATATTTAATTATCAGGTGTTTTATTAAATTCGGTTTTATTTATATATTATACAAAGGCAAAACAATAGGTCTGAAAAATGGTCCTAGCTAAGCTTGACTATGATCGGTTGTTAACTAATGGAATACAAAGACATGTATGCTTAGGGTTCCGACAACAGCAGCAACGGAGGTGGTTTCCCCTAAATAGAATCACCAACAAGGTCGACGGTAAGTATTTTAACTACAGATATGTGTATCGTGAGACTAGGTTAATAAGATGAAGCTAGATCTGTAACATCCAGTGGCAACGGTTGTCTAGGTTTCGGCCATCAGTGATGGGTGACAGTTCAGGTGTTCAGTTGTCGGTTTTGTGCTATTTGTAAATTTCGTTGATTTGTTCTGTTTTTTGTGTGTTTTTAATAGGTTCCATTTAGTAATCTATGTAGTAGATTTCATGCTCTGAGGTTTTTACGTGAATTTGAAGTTGGATTTTGACAGTTTGTTGAGGGTTTAAACGATTTAATTGCTAAATTCGGATACTATATGGTCTATTACTACAGTTTTGTTATGGCATACTGTCAAGTTTTCACATTTAGTCTATTTTAGCTTTTGATCTAACCATATATACATATATCATGGTTGTAAAAGTCCCGCCTAGGCTCCGGGTACTCCCTGAGTACTCGCTACAAGGGAGGCTGCCGAGGCACGAGTACTCTTCTCCCAGGACAATTACTCCCCGAGTAATCTCCGACTAAGCCGAGTACTCCCCGAGTACTCCCGAATCCGACTAGGGAGCGCCTAGCGACTTTTGCAACCATGATATATATATATATATATATATATATATATATATATATATATAGGTAGAGGATCCTGTAAAAAGTGCTCAAAGTGTGAGAAGTGTGAGAAGTGTATTATAACACTATATATAATACTATATAACACCCTATAAACACAGTATAACAATATGTAACACCATATAATACCATATAACACTTTGTAACACTATATATCATTACATAACAAATATAACACTATAGGTTGTCTGATAGCATGCCTATGATAGATGTATAGTGTTATATTTGTTATATAATGATATATAGTGTTACATAGTGTTATATGGTATTATATGGTGTTACATATTGTTATACGGTGTTTATAGGGTGTTATACAGTATTATATATAGTGTTATAATACACTTCTCACACTTCTCACACTTTAGGTCCTTTTTACACTATCCTTACCCTATATATATATATATCCGATCTAACCATATATGCTGCTATGGTAGGTAGATAAGAAGATAAATGGTCAAAATTGGGATAAAAAGGAAATTCTAAAACAGATATTTAAAAAAAATGTATTTTATGGACATGTGTTAAGAGCTTGTCAAATATATACTCAAAATGTTTATTCATGTGTTATTCCTAGGATTATTATGTTTGTTATTGTTTTTAAAAAACATGTGTTAATTTATAGTTTGATAAACATAGGATTAGTGGGGAAAAGAATGATGGAATCAAGAGAACAGGAGGAGACTAAAGGCGAAGCGTACGGGTGCTAGAAGATATTAAAGGCGAAGCGTACGTCTGGGCGAAGAGTAGAAGTCAAGTTTTGGGTCTGAATCAAGAGAATCGGAGCAATTTCACTGGTCTGGGCTCTGGCTAATGCGCCTGGGTTTCTTTTTTTTTTCTACAGTTTGCTCTATCTTGCTCATTTTAGAACTTATTTCCTATTTTGATTTGGAACTTCATAAGATAGAGAATTTAAGAATCAAGTTGTTTTTGAAACCCATTATGCTTTACTTTTATCCCGATTTCATGTTGTTTGTATTCAATGTACAGGAAGTAATCACGCATAAACATAGGTGTTATCAAACCGTGAACAATTTGGTTTTGCACGCAGCAACGCGCTCGGATTATAAAACTAGTATAATTTATTAACATTGCTGCTGCAAGGTTGATTTTAAATATCCGAAAATATACCAATAGATAGGTTAAAGATAAATTAAAAAAAACGTTTTTTTTTGTCGTAGTCAATGATCACACTCAGTAATTACACTAATGGATTACTTAAAAAAGAAAAATACTTAGGTTTTTACAGTACAAAATTTATACAAATCACCATATGAAATAAAAAAGGATGTCACCATTGCCAGTGGCGGAGCCAGAAAATTTTTCTTATGGTGTCATTTTTTATGGATACCCAGGTTTATAGTAACCCGAAGTCGAACTTTTTTGGATCGGTTCGAATCTAGTTGGGTCAAACATAGTAAAGGCAAATATCATAGTAAAAGTACAATGTCATTGAATTAAAACACATAATAAAATTCCAAAGTCATCTATTATGTATATTAAAACAATACATTTTGGTGCCATTTGGCATAATTTTAATCCACTAATTGCCACGTGGCATCTGATGGTCTCCTCTTTTTTTCATTTGAGCGGCAATCCTATTCAATCAATCCTTAAAACCCTATTTTCACACATAGCCGTTTCTCTTCTTTTCCTTCAATCCTCCTATTTTCCTTCAATCACGCGGCTTCTCAAACACACTCTCATACTATGTCCTCTCTCTTCAAACAATTCTTAGATCCCTAATTTCAATTTCATACATCTCTGCATGTCCATCACTGTATCTCTCATAAACCCTAAATCAAGGTATGTTTTCTTCTTAATCTTTGATGCTGTAAACGAATATGTTTTCTTCTTATTCTTTGATGCTGGTGGTCTAGGGTTTCTCTATGACCCTGACGGCTGCGGTTGTAGGTTCCGCCGGTGATGTCCTGACGATTTTAATGGTTCATCATGTAGTAAGTGGTTCGATTTTGATGGAAATCAATGATTGGGAATCCAATTACGAGGCCTGCGCAATCACACAATGCTGATGGTGCAATGGAATACGGGCTTGAAAGTGCAGATCTTCTTAAAATCAGGAAAGATGCTGGAGTGAAGGACCCTTTCTGGATTCCACGACCTGGTTGGAAGCCCGGGGATTCTCCTGTCCAGGATCCCATTCTGGCAAAAGAAATCAGGAATCTCCAAGAAGTAATTTCAAATATCAAAAGGTGATAAAACTTAACTATATTCAAAAGATTCTTATATAATGTTCATTTTCAAAACAGTTTGAAGGTCTAATCGATGGTTTAATTCTTTGGTCCCTTCACAAGGATTATGAGGAGGGATTAGGAAAACTAAAAAGGTAATTAATTTGTTTATTAATTATATAAATAAAATGATAATGTATTCATTTAGGTAGTTTGGTTATGTGTGTAAACAGGGAGGTCCAGGAGTTGAGTTCAAAGAAAGATGAAAGTCAAGCTATTGTGGTTTCTGAACAAGTTGACCCGGTTCGTAAACAACCAACTGATATCTTTTTAATTATATGTTTGATTCAAAGTCAGAAACATTAGCAATTTGATAAGAATATTAGGATGATTATCCTCACTGATAAGAATATTATTAATACTTTATGTTGTGTAGGTTGCAAAGAGATTAGAGGCTACTTCAAGGTATTTCAAGAGATTGGGTAGCTTAGGATTTTGGGGACAACTTCTTTGTATAATTGTAGCTGCAGTCATCCTTTCCTTTCTGTTGCCATCACTGGGGGGGGGGGAATCACATCACCGGCTACCTTCTATGCTACGACTGGTGGTATTGTAGCTTCTTTCCTCTCGGTGTTCTGGTCGTTTGGTTATATTCGTCTTTCTGACAGGCTTAATAAAACCGCCAATGACCCTTCAAAGGTAACCTTCTTTTTTTAATTTAAGGTATCTTTTAACATTTAATATACAAATCAACCTGTATGGGTGCACATCTAGCAGTTAAGATGGCTACTTAGAAGGCTAAAGTAATGATTGCATGCAAAAGTAAGTAATGTATATCCTAGAAGGCTAGAAAACCTCATAGAGATCGAACAAGCAAAGCAAGAAACTCTTGATTTTGTAATATTGAAATGCTGATATGTTTGTGTAAGCATACAATTGTGTATGCATGTTATCTAATCAGATAAAGAGGGCATCCAAATTCAGTCAATTTTTGACTGAATTATTTTTGAGAATTTTTAATTTTTTTTGAAGATTTTGTTACGTTAAGAGGAGAAACAACTATAGTTAAGGATGAGGATAGCATTAAGAGAAATGTGTAACTTTGTGATATTGGCTAATTGGTGTGAAATGTGTTCAGCTAGATGGATCCATGACTATGGCTGCTAGAGAAGCTTCGATTACCATATTTGCCCCAAAATTGATTTTAGACATTTGTATTTGTTTAAGTACTTTTTCAGAGTTTTTTTAATCTCAAAACACTACACAACATTCATAAATAAACTGTAGCACAGTGGTATGCAATCCTGAAGTAAAGGTTTTTGGATCAAATCCAAATGTGTAAACTTATTGATCTTTTTGTGTGCTATGTTATGTTTCTTAAACATGATTTTCGATGTTTTTTTTTTCGTTTTGTTTTTCATCTTTTTTTATTAGTTCAAGGTATGATTCATTAGTGAATTATCAAAATTAACGGTCTGGTTGTTTAATGATGTAGATTGAAGCCAACTATGAGTTACTTCAGTTTTAGGATTAAAACAGAAAATAAATTGGAAGAACTGAAAATGTGCTTAGGAGTGGTCGGAGACGAAGAGATGATGATAGTGATGGTTTCCGGTGACCGAACGGCCGGAATGAAAGCGGTGGTGATGGTCGATAGTGGTGGTTGCGGTTCAAGTTGGTGACGGTGATGGTCGATAATGGTTTTTTTTTTAATTAATATCTTGTGGATTGTTTACAAAAACTGGAAGGAGGTTTGTTAAGGTTTTTATTGATGTGGGATGTCTAAAAAAGCCACAAAATTGGGTTACCTTGGGTTTAAATATTTCCTTGGGTTTAAATAAAAGGGTTTTAATAAACATAATCCTTGTGGCTATGGTTAACAATCGAAATTTTATAACCTTTTTTGGTGGCCGGTTGTTCAAGGTAAAAAAGATAACATTATGTGAGTATTCATAAATAAACACTTTTGAGATATTTTTGGTCGTTCTTTCTTTATGATGAAATATTATGTGTTTTTATTAAAGT
The DNA here is from genome assembly GCF_002127325.2 of Helianthus annuus. NCBI lineage: Eukaryota > Viridiplantae > Streptophyta > Magnoliopsida > Asterales > Asteraceae > Helianthus > Helianthus annuus. The sequence goes on along the minus strand of NC_035435.2, from coordinate 2,193,185 downwards.
AATTGGTGGTTGTTTGCGCGTCCGGAACCTTCAAGGAGTTGAAATCAATTTGGTTAAGGACTGAGAAATCTTTTGGTTGTGATAGGTATATGATTACACCATAATGGTCGTAAGTTATTTTGGGATTTAAGATGGAAGAGACTTCTTGATTCGGATGATGAAAAGGCTGAAGCATATCAACTTATGGGTTTATTGAAGCAACAAGCCATCAATGACAAAAGATAACTGGAAATGGAAGTTGGGTGGGGCGTCGTTGAGTTCTCTGTTAATCAGGTGAGAAAAGACATAGCAACAGACATTCTGCCAGCATATCAATCAAGACCAGCTTTTCAAATGAAGCTCTTTAGCCATTCCGAAGGTTAATTGTTTTGTTTGGAGGGTTGTGAGCAGCAAGATTTCTATGGCGGAAGCCTTAGCTAGGAGGAGCATTTCGATTGGGGTAGGGAGGTGCCCGATGGATTCATGTGGAGTCAACAAACCATATGTTAGTCACCTCTATAATTGATACAATTATTGTTTTCTGAATTTGAGTTTGTTTTTGATCATTTTTCTTATAATTTATATGGGTAAATGAAACTAATTGATCTGGCTTTGGTTGCAGAACTATTATATACAAGGGTCAGTTGAAATTGAACCAGTTGGAGTACTTTCATGCAACGAAAGGTTTACAAGCTACACTTTATAATAATAATAATAATAATAATAATAATAATAATAATAACAATAATAATAACAATAATAATAATAACAATAATAATAACAATAATATCTTTACATTAAAATCTACCTTTTTTCTTTTTCTTATTCTGCAGAACCACAACCTTACTGTTCAAAACTGTTGAAGTTCTATTATTTCTTGCAGCGGCCTGCTCCAGGGATTAGTGGTGGCTTTTATGTTGTTTAATGTCACATGTGATTTTTTGTTGATTGCTGGTACCACTTAGAAATCACTATAATGAATTTAATTTTACAATATAATTATATTTACTAACTTAACATAAATTTAATTTTACAATGTAGTTATGTTTACTAACTTAACTTTAAAATTGTTCCTGCATAAAGGGCATCACAGTTGACCCTTAGCTTGTGATGGAGGTTCAATCCTTTTTCTTTCTCTTTATTAATATTTTCATATGTAACTACTTTTTTTATAAAAGAAGATGAGGTTTCTTTCTTTGAACCCTATTGTAATTAATGTAATATTAACCTTTGTTTAATAGGCTTATGGATGTTTCTTCCAGTCAGCATTAACTTGGAAACATTGGTTGTATGGAACAGTCAAATTGAGTGTGTTCAATTTACGGCATTAGGAGCATTCGACGATTATTTACGAGAGTTCTGAGCCGTATACGCCGTTGGTTCGGCTTGGTGGAATAAGCAGAATCCGAGGTATATGACGACGATTATAATGGATAGTGCGAAGGTGGTTGTGTTGGATATTCACCAAAGTACTTGAAACGAACTCTTCACCTCAACAGTTAAAACAATAGCTCCTTTCTTTTTCGTTTGATACATTACGTACCCGCGGGTAGAGAATGATTTCCTTACTTGAACATTTAATTACTTTCAAATGATTATTTCAACAAGTTTAAGTTATATATTTGTGTTAAGCCACCCGCGAAACTCGCGGGATCTTAGGCTAGTTTGAAATATATAATAAAATGCATTTAATAGTTGCTCTGTACGCATTCTCATGTTTTGAAAACGATTCATAATGTTTTCAATGGCAACTTAAAAAAACCTCTTTTTCATTATAACAAACAAATGTATGCATCATTCAAATGATTCATAATGATTTAAAGTATACTAATTAAATTCAAGTAACTGGGCTTAATTTTTGAAATATAAATTTGTTTATTATGTAATTGTTTTAGAAGAAAACAAAACAATGGTGTCGCTCGTAAAAAACAATGGTGTCGCTCGAATTTTTCCTATTATACGTTGTATTTGCTACACAAAATTCAATGGTGTCGGATGACACCGTTGTTCAAAGTGTGGCTCCGCCACTGACCATTGCCATGACAAGATAGTTAGAGTATAAGGAGTGGTTAATCACTTGAGAGTTGTAAATTTAAAAATCAACTAATCAGAGCGTGCTACGTCAATCAGTGAAAAGTGTTTAAACTATGCTGAAAAGTGTTGGCAATGGTTAGACACTTGCTGAAGTGGTAAACTTTTTTTTATATATTTTTTGTTTTTTTAATTTAAGATAAAATGGAAAAAACATCAAACTTTTATAAATAAAAAAAACATTACATTAAAATCTAAGTTTAAAAAAACTAAAAATTACAAGGCCATCCATATTTTTTTTGCGATCTCACGTTTTCTAGCGAGTGTGATTTCCAACATCGAATGGTGAACATTGTCGGTAGGCCGATTAAACGTCTCCAAGTCCTTGCCATACATTGTTTGTCGCAACGCCTCTCGTTGCTCATCCGCCAAGGTCAAGTATTTTTTTTCTCGTATACGTTTAATATCCATTAACTCTTTTTTCATGGCGTTGTATTCTTCAAATCTACCGGTTATATCTCTTGGATCTTCGTTTCTTGAAGACGGCCCTTGTCCTTTTTCTCCTTTCTCTTTTGTCGTCTTGGCGAGGAATCCTCGTTTATGTCGGGAATACCGAATCTGCTCGAGACTTCGACATTCGGTGTATCCGCTCTATAATTTCCCGAATCCGAAGACTTTCTTTTTTGACTCGAGCCGGAGCTTTCTTCACCCAACAAGGGTACCGACGACCACTTTTGATTTGTTCTAACAACCTCCCAAGCCGTAATATGAGTAAAGTCATATCCTTCTTTGCTTTTGTAATCCTTTAGCGCTTGCTTCATTACAAAAGCATCGTCACTCCCGCTAGGACGTAAACGATCCTAAAATAATAAATTATCAACAACTTAATCGAAATACTTCATTAAAAAATAAACCGTATATAAAAAATAAAGTATACCGCTTGATGATATAAACCGTTGAATGTGTTCAATTTTGTTTGCATCGCGAGCCATTTTGATCGAACTTGGTGGTGGGTTGGGTTACTTCCTCCGACTGTTTGATTGAAGTGGTTTAGAACTTGCTTCCAAAAACCATCCGCCTTTTGTTGATTGCCTTTCTTTCTATTCAAAGTGAAATGAACATAAGCCTTTGCCAACGCCTCTTCTTGTTTAGGTGTCCAATTTTCCCGTTTCAGTTTTCCTCTTCTTTCCAGTGCGGCTTCATTTTGGTTCACGGGATTTTCTTGAACCGCAACATCTTCATCCTCATCATAATGTTGCTCTTGGGTATCCGGCACGAACTCTTCATCGGAGTCATCTTGTATGTCTCTCGGTGATTGTGAGCTTGGGGTTTGAAAAGCAAACGGGTCAAAAGCATTTTGGGCGTCTAGGGAGTAATCATAATAACCGGGTGATGTGCGTGAAGTGTAATATATTTTAGGTGTATATTTTAAGCCCTTTTACACTTTTTTAGCCAAGTTTTAAATTTATAAAACACGATATTTACTAACACTAAACACACATATGGGCAAGTGCACCCATCATGGACGTAGTATAGTGTTGGTAAGATACCGAGGTCGTCCAAGGACACAAGAGCTTTTAGTACCGGTTTATCCTCAATGTCTAATCAAATCAAAAAGGTTAGAAAAAGGTTTTAAAACTATAAAAATAAAACTAACTAAAAATGCTGAAAAATAAAATAAAAATAAAACAGATAGACAAGATGAATCACTTCGCCCCGACTCGTGTATAGTGTAACCTTTGATTATTTCCGCACTTTTGTACTTTTTAAGAGATTATCTTAGTTATTGTAGTAGGCCCCCTCTTTTGAAGGTGACGTTACCCTCAACCCAGTAGTTTGAGTCAGCAAGGATACAATCCTAAAGGGTCGGATTATTGAAAAATAATTAATTAAGTTATTAATGCATAATGTGGTAGGCCCCTCTTTTGAAGGTGACGTTACCCTCGGCTAAGTAGTCTAAGTCAGCAGAGATACAGTCCTAAGTAGCCGGGTTAAAGTATTAATAGTAGTTTAACTTATGAGGGGATCAAAGAGTTGGGACCCCCGCCATCCAATAACGGTGGGTATTGAAGAAGGTCCTACTAAATTTGACCCAGGTCCTTTGCAGGATCTATACAATGAACAATGGCAAGACTCTTACCAAACCGTTCCCTTAACCCCTGACCAGGTAGCCAACATACCTCCATATAGACCGTGGAGATATGAATGGTGAAAATCTTTTATTTTATATAGACAGTAAAATAATGCCAAGACACCATGAACAAACGATAAGGAAGAATCACCTTCAACATAAGAAACTAGTTATTAATGTCATTCATACATAACCAAGTAAAAAGTGTGAAAAGATTAAAAATAAAAAGTATTACACTAGACACTTGTCTTCACCAAGTGATGTAAGAGACTTAGGCAAACATGGCCTTTGATTGTCAAGAACTCTTACGATCAATATTGGATCCCCAGACGACTCACACACTCTACGATGGACAATGGATGATGGTGGTGGATGATGGTGTTGTGATGGTGGTGGGTGGTGGGTGAAGTGTGAGAGAGGTGGTGTGCCAAGTGATGAGTTGCAAGTGATCCAAGCACTCCTATTTATAGGCTGAACAGAAGCTCGGGCACGGCCCCGTGTCCGTCCTCCTCTCTTTCTTCATTAATTGCAGTTTGTCTGCATTAGTTAACCACGCCCCGTGTCCACTGAGCACGACCCCGTGTGCAGAAGCATATCTGTACTATCAAGATCTGCCTAGATTCCGTGAATCTTATAGTTGATCACGGCCCCGTGTCCGCTGAGCACGGCCCCGTGGTGGGCGATGGAAGCTTCTACAACTTTGTCTTTTCTACTGACACTTGGGCATGCCTTCTGTTCTCTTGTTTTGCTTGGGAAGATGTTGTCGGGGGATCGGGAAAGCCACGTTTGTTCCTTTTCTTGTATTTGTGTTAGATTTAGTTGTCATTTTGCTTCTTTTGTTCATTTGAGCTCATTTAATCCTGAAAATACAAAAGGAAGACAAAAACGCACTTTTTTCCAACATTAGTACTATAAAAGGGTTAGTTTTATGCCACAATTGATGAAATTTATATGTTGCATTTTGTGCACATCAAATATCCCCACGCTTGAATCTTTGCTTGTCCTCAAGCAAAACTCTTTATAATGTGGCCTTACACTCCCAAATGGAATGGGTAGAAGAGAAGGTTTTTTTGGCTTGTTATAGAGTGTCGGGATTTCCAAGATTCTTTATTAAGTTTTATTTTTATTTATTTACAATCCTATTCGTCATGATTTATTAAAAACGTTTCATAAGATAAATTACTTATTAGGGCATTACATGCCTTTTTAAAATTTCATTTTATATACAAGTTCACATACCTCACGGGGGATCACTCAACACTCGGCCGAAAGTGTATTTTTAGTGAATCACTCGAGAGCGGCATGGATCTTATTCCTACCATAAGCTTGCCAAGCAATCAATCCTCCTCCTTTTTAACTATATTCCTTTGTAAATATCAAGAGGACTTTTGGGGTGAAGGGTTAGGCTTGGGCTAAAGGTGGGTGGTTGGGTTAGTGGTTAGTAAAAGGGCGAAAAGCGTAAAAAGCGTCGGTTTTCACAAGACTTAATATTTTTCAAAACTTTTTATTTTGATGAAGCATTTCCTTCAAACAAAGTTATTTTTTGATAAACTTGTTTGTTTATTTCTTTGACTTCATCATTCATATATTTTTTTTTCAAGTCATACTAGAAACCGAACTTTGTTACTAAAATAAAGGGTTTAAAATGAAAAAGGGTTTAGGTGGGTAAAGGGTGTTTGGTTTGGGTTATGAAATGAAAAGGTTTAGGCTCAAAGGGGTTTACTAGGGGGATTTTGGGTAGGTGGTAAAAAAAAAAAGAAAAATAATGGTGTAGAAATAAAAAGAGTTAGTCCTAATGCCTCCTTCATTTACTTACGCGGGTTTAAGTTGGTAAGGACCGGGAATGCATCGTCGTGGCACCTTCTAGAGTTGTAAGAACCAAGCGGCTATTCACACAAGAAACGAAAAATGAGCATTTAGTTTAAAGATATGTATTTGTATGCTCAATAAAGGCTCAAAACTCACTTTTGTGGGAATGGGTTTTTATGTGATCAAGTATATATAATCAAATTTTAACTAAGTTTGTCATGCCGTTTCATAATTTTCTTATGTTGGTTCTTTTTATCACGACGCTATCGGTTGTAAGTTTGTAAAAATATAACCTTTTTAGAATTTTGAAATTCCCAACTTAAACTTAGACAAGTAAAAAAAATGAAAACTTTTTTAAAAAATTTGGGGTGATTAGCGGTTCCAATAGAGTTTTGTGTAAGGCTTGTTAATTAGGACTTGCAAGATTCAAGGTTTTAGCATCCCCCCACACTTAAATTACACATTGTCCTCAATGTGTCCCAAAAATAAGTTTTTAGGTTGATTGAATGTGTAAAGAGGTGTGAAAAAGCAAAATTTTATGTTACTGGGCGCCTGGACACGGCCCCATGTTCAGGTGCCAGTAACAAAAGTTTATAAAAAGAAACAGAAGCCTGGACACGGGGGCGTGTTCAGTGAGCACGCCCCGTGTCCAGTTACCTGAACTGGGCATTTTCTGCAGATTGTGCAACATGGGACCGTGTTGGGCGGGCACGGCCCGCGCTTAACTTGCTGTAATGAAGAAAAATTTTCCGGATGGCCCTGTTTTCGTGCATGGGTCGCTGGTGCAAGTTTCCCTTGTTATCCTTCAACATCCCGAGTGTGTTTTATCCATTACAACATCATCCAAACACCAATTTAACTAAAACCATCATTTCATTTAAATCGTAGAGAGAAGTACATAATCCTAAAAAGTTAATAATTTATATAAGTAGGTTAAACGAAGCACAAGAAGCTTAAACCAAGAAGTTCTAGCCTAAAAGTTATTCTAATTAGCAAAATTTCCGAAAAGATAATTCTCTCGGTTGGATGCGGCTTTGAAGAACTTCTTTTTCCGGGCATGGGTTCCTCATACGTCGGCGAGCCATTCTTCTATCTCCCTTGGGAGGAGAAAGGCGGGCTCATTGGCATCGGTTTGAGGGGGTGCAACTTCCACCGGGACTTCTTGTAAATTTTCAAGTGGAGGTTCCGCTAGAATGTCATCCCATCCGGTAGGGTTGTTGACTCCAAGTGCTAGGTTCCAATCCTCTTGAGGGAGTATTGGCTCCATGGGAGGTGTTATAAGAATGTTTAACCTCTGGTGCAAGAGGTTAATTTCTTGAAAACTGTTTTCCAGCCCAACCGTAAGATAGTTTATACGGTCTATCAGGACCTCCTCTACCGAAGTCATCTCGTCAAGAGCTTCACGTAATGCCATTACGTAACGTACGAGAGTTGCTTCAATTGATGACCTTCTCTCCCTTCGACTGTTTCTGGAGTGCACAGAAGAGGTTCCACTGTTTTGACTAGACATTCTACGAAAACAAACCAAAAATAGTTCATTTTAACGAAACAGTTCATCGGACATGGCCCCGTGCTCAATGAGCACGGCCCCGTGTTCACCTTTCTGCAGATTTTTGGAACAAGGAATCTTGAAGTTTCAAATTATTTTTCCAAGTTAAGAAGCATTTTTTACCAGAAATAACTTAAAACAATGTTGTATAACATATTTTTAACAAGATTCCTTGGGCAAAAATCTAACAAACATCATTATAAAGCTTGGAAATAAGCTTTAATGGAGGTGTTTGAGGTAAGAAAGATGAAGAAGAAGGCAATGGATAAAAGAGGAAAGGACAAGATGGTTTGTTAGAACCTTCTTTTAGAAAATATCTAGGATGGTAGGTGAGAAGATCCCTTCAAAGCTCTGTCCCTGAATGGTCCAAATGTGCAGGGTTCTTGGCTGCATTTATAGAAAACGACAGCATGCTGGACACGGCCCCGTGTGCAGGCAAGATCCTGACACATTTTGTCCGTATTCTGACATAAAGTAAGAAAGGAATCTTTTGGCGGACACGGGGGCGTGTTGGCCTAGGCACGGCCCCGTGTTGAAAGGCTGATTATGAAGTTTGTCTTATTTTTAAGAAACTTATCTGGATCGGGCGGTTCCTTACTGAATGGAACAACCCCAAAGTGCCTAAGATACCTTAATTTCTCTGGATTAAGACGAGAACACAAGAGGTTGTCGGTGAGGGTGATTCCTATACTAAATGTAGGTGGACAAGTCCAACCCTTTCCCGGGCTCTCGTTAAAGAAGGTGTATGCCGAATCGCTCAGGTCTATGTATGCATCGAACGAAGTCGATGGGGAGTCCTTCACGGCACAATCGACACAGGGACGACTATCGCTCAAGTCCTCACTAGAGTTAGAGGTAACGTCGGGAACATCGGAGTTGTTTGAATGCGATCTCAACAATTCTTTTTGGTTATCGTCTTGAGATAAATTATTGAAATCCATCCTAAGTTCTTCTAACCAATTAAGAATTAGATCTTCTAATTGAAATAGTTCATCAAGAAGCATTTCTCTTAGAAGGTCCGGCTGAGCGCATTCGAGGGAGAGATAGGGATTATTTTTACTTTCGCCCATCTTAAGGATACAGGAAAACAATGGGTCTATATAGTGGGGCTTATAATTTAGAAAATAACATTCTAATTCTTTATGAGGGCCACCACATATTTGACACCACGTACCATAAGAGTGCCGAAAGTAAAAAATATCATTATCACTCATGTTTGTGCCAGAAATTACCAACCGTCGGGATCTTACGGTTCTGTTTTCAGTAACTGAATCTTGGGCACAGGGGCGTGTTGAGTGGGCACGGCCCCGTGTTCAGCTTACTGTCTAACTTAAAACAGGATTGCCAGTTCCAATGATTGGGCACGTGGCGTGTTCAGCGGGCACGACCCGTGCTGAGCTCTGCAGAAGCAAAAAAACTACAAAAATCCTAAAAAAAACAGAAAAATTCAGAAAAAAGATTAAGCCGTTGATTCCTAACTTTCTTAAAATCCTTGTGTCCCCGACAACGGCGCCAAAAACTTGATGTGCGTGAAGTGTAATATATTTTAGGTGTATATTTTAAGCCCTTTTACACTTTTTTAGCCAAGTTTTAAATCTATAAAACACGATATTTATTAACACTAAACACACATATGGGCAAGTGCACCCATCGTGGACGCAGTATAGTGTTGGTAAGATACCGAGGTCGTCCAAGGACACGAGTTTTTAGTACCGGTTTATCCTCAACGTCTAATAAAATCAAAAAAAGGTTTGAAAAAGGTTTTAAAACTAGAAAAATAAAACTAACTAAAAATGCTGAAAAATAAAATAAAAATAAAACAGATAGACAAGATGAATCACTTGGCTCCGACTTGTGTATAGTGTAACCTTTGATTATTTCCGCACTTTTGCACTTTTTAAGAGATTATCTTAGTTATTGTAGTAGGCCCCTCTTTTGAAGGTAACGTTACCCTCAACCCAGTAGTTTGAGTCAGCAAGGATACAATACTAAAGGGTTGGATTATTGAAAGATAATTAGTTAAGTTATTAATGCATAATGTGGTAGGCCCCTCTTTTGAAGGTGACGTTACCCTCGGCTAAGTAGTCTGAGTTAGCAGGGATACAGTCCTAAGTAGCCGGGTTAAAGTATTGATAGTAGTTTAACTTATGAGGGGATCAAAGAGTTGGGACCCCCGCCATCCAATACCGGTGGGTATTGAAGGAGGTCCTACTAAATTTGACCCAGGTCCTTTGCAGGATCTATACACTGAACAATGGCAAGACTCTTACCAAACCGTTCCCTTAACCCCCGACCAGGTAGCCAACATACCTCCATATAGACCGTGGAGATATGGATGGTGAAAATCTTTTATTTTATGTAGACAGTAAAATAATGCCAAGACACCACGGACAAACGATAAGGAAGAATCACCTTCAACACAAGAAACTAGTTATTAAAGTTATTAATACATAACCAAGTAAAAAGTGCGAAAAGATTAAAAATAAAAAGTATTACACTAGACACTTGTCTTCACCAAGTGATGTAAGAGACTTAGGCAAACATGGCCTTTGATTGTCAAGAACTCTTACGATCAATATTAGATCCTCAGACGACTCACACACTCTACGATGGACAATGGATGATGGTGGTGGATGATGGTGGTGGGTGGTGGGTGAAGTGTGAGAGAGGTGGTGTGCCAAGTGATGAGTTGCAAGTGATCCAAGCACTCCTATTTATAGGCTGAACAGAAGCTCGGGCACGACCCCGTGTCCATCCTCCTCTCTTTCTTCATTAATTGCAGTTTGTCTGCATTAGTTGACCACGCCCCCGTGTCCGTTGAGCACGACCCCGTGTGCAGAAGCATATCTGTACTATCAAGATCTGCCTGGATTCCGGGAATCTTTATAGTTGACCACGGCCCCGTGTCCGCTGAGCACGGCCCCGTGGTGGGCGATGGAAGCTTCTACAACTTTGTCTTTTCTGCTGACACTTGGGCACGCCCCCGTGCTCACTGAGCACGGGGCGTGTTCAGCCTTCTGTTCTCTTGTTTTGCTTGGGAAGATGCTGTCGGGGGATCGGGCATGCCACGTTTGTTCATTTTCTTGTATTTGTGTTAGATTTAATTGTGTTTTTGCTTCTTTTGTTCATTTGAGCTCATTTAATCCTGAAAATACAAAAGGAAGTCAAAAACACACTTTTTCCAACATTAGTACTAAAAAAAGGGTTAGTTTTATGCCACAATTGATGAAATTTGTATGTTGCATTTTGTGCACATCACCGGGTCGAACCATCGTCAGACCGTGTTGCATCCAATTTTGGAGAGGTTGGCTATCATAACCGAAATTTGGATGCATGGGTTGGTTAAAAAAATGGAGGTTGGGTTTGATTCGCAAACCCAAGTTGGGGATGAAACGGCACACTATAACCACCCGAACCACTGCGTTTATCTTGAGCCCTCGCCTTCGAACCGGACCCTACATTTTTTCTCTTGCCTTCACCTTTGTTTGAGCCTTCCATTTTTTTGAAAAGATTTGAAAGATTGAGTGTGAATTGTAGTGAATATAGAGGTTGAGTTTGTTTGGTGAAAATGGAAATGAATTTAAAAATTGATTTTTTTTATTAATGTCAACAGCTATATAGTCATTTGAAAACATCTTTCCCGAGCGGCAACATGTCCCCGATCGAGATTAACACCGCGCGGCAAAGGGGGTAGGCGACAGTGTTCCCGAGCGGCAAACCCCTTTGCCAATCCCCTTTGCTGCCCACTCCGTATCCGCTTATACTTGGCTCGCAATTTTTTTTTCTTTGAACGGGACAGATAAAGAAATATTAATTTATTTTTTGTTTTTTCACACACAGTTATACAATATGTGGTTGTTAAGTAAAGACCTCGAAATAAACAAGTTTTCTTTTTGAACAGAATAAATAAATAAATAAATAAATAAATAAATAAATAAATAAATAAATAAATAAATATATATTGTTGACCTAATTAAACTAACTTCTATTATAAAAATCATCCAAAAAGTATATAACGGTAGATTTGAAACACATTAAGTATACTAATTTTCATACACAAATAAATCGAGTATTTTATCATCAAGTTTTCGTTAATACTCCCATAGATTATTTAAGGCTACGTATTTGGAGGATAATACCGTTTTTCAGGTGTATAGTTTTTTCTTTAACACAAACCATTTTACACCTAAATAAAATCTAACATTTTGTATTTCAGGTGTATAGTTTTTTCTTTAACACAAACCATTTTACACCTAAATAAAATCTAACATTTTGTATACTTGTAAGTATTTAAACTCTAATTACTTATAACACTAGACCACTAAGTCATGAGTGATCAAAACTTTAGGTGTAGTAAGTAAAGGGGAATTATTATTCTTCTTTTGTTTGGGGTAACTTTGTAAAATAGTAACCAAGTTTAGGTCACTCAAATTTCAAATGTATTCCAATCAGGTCACTCAACATTTATTTTTCATTAAAATTAAGGGTTTTTTCATCCATTTCATAGCTAATCGTGGTGACGCGGATTTTTGTTTCTTTTTTCTCTTTTATTTGATGCTAACGTTGAGGGATGACGTGGATTGTAAATTGTTTTTTTAATTTTTAATGTAATTAAAATGTTTTTATTTTTAATAAATTTAATTTCATATATTAAAATAATCCGACCACGGTATCTTATGCTTATTTTTTTCTTGACACATGGAAAAAAGGACGTGACTCGATTTGAATGTTAAGTTATCTAATTGAGACAAAAATGATATGAGTGACCTAATTAGAACAGTTTTAAAACTTAGTTACTATTTTGTGACATTTCCCCTTTTGTGTTTCAACTAAAACGTTAACACTTGTTTGTCATTTTTTCGATAGTGACTGAGACATTAAACGATGAAAGAGACGAGTGAGGTATATGACGTATGAGAAGTTAAGAAATATAATAGTCTAATGCCTATCACCTGATCGCTATCTCTCGGGGGAGTATACTAATTATTTATTGCAGTAAGTAGCGGTGGTTTGTGTAACATCTCAAAATTATTGATATAATTTATTAGTATTCTATTTAAAAAATAAAGAACATGAGTTATAAAAAATATTGATTTTATTATATATAACCTTGTAATATTAACCAGGTATAAGACTACGATTTAATAAATACTTGAATTAGTGTTGAGTTATGTGTGAAATACAAGAAGAAGAACGACCTTTGAATCGTTTATACGAAAGTCACTTTGGTCAAATGAAGAGATAAGAATAAACTAAGAATGAAAGGAGAAAATGAAATGTCGTTATTGAATCCACACAGGAAATTAAATTCCAAGTGAATTGTAGATAAAGGAAAGGGAAAATTATCAAAATTTATCAAAATGTCACCCTTTTTATGGGTGGACTCATCCGGTATGGGAAACGTCTGGTAGTAAAGTTGAAAAGTCCATGAATGATGTGGTTACATGTGTCCAACAAAAGCTGATGCATCAGTGAACGAGTCCACTAACGCTTCAGAAGAGTCCACCACTGACGCTTCGGAAGAGTCCTTTGTCTTGGCTGACTCCTCTTTTAAAAACAACCTAGGGTCCTCTTCTTTCTCTCTTGATGCTAAATTCCGATAACTCTGTTGTCGTTGCTTCACCGGCACCGCCATTTCTTACTCTGTTACCGTTGCTTCATTCCTTAAACCCAGGCTCTGATTCATCGTATAATTTAACAATTTTCTAATTCTTTCTTCACCATCACAAACAAGTTTGTTTCAAATATTTATAAATTCACACCCCCAAATCTGACAATCTAACTGCAATTCCTCTAAATTTGTTTCAAATATTTATAAAAAGAAAAAACCCAAATGAATTTCAAGCATTTGGAGGATAACATAAGACACAATACTGAACAACTTGAAAGAAATCTATCAAGCATTTGATTTAATGAAAGCTTTCAACTTTGAAATTAGGTGTTAATAGAGACATTCTACGGAACACATTCTTCAACGTAATCTTTTACGGGTTGTGGTTGGGGAGACGATTCTACCGGTGTTGGCAAAGGTTGTGGTTGAGATTGAAATTGCGACATGAACGGGTTTCGCATCATCATTTGTTGTAACGATTGCATTGATTGGAGTTGGCTCATTTGAGAGAAATCGTTGGGGGTTTGTTGAAAACCCGAGAAAGCGTTGAGAGAAAACTGCGAGGATGACTAACTCGGTTCCATCGTAGGATAGTAGCCGGGTACCGAGAAAACGTTTTGGTTTGGGTTAGCGTTCGGGTTAGGGTTCGGGTTGTATGGATCCATGTCAAAAATAGAAGAATTTTATAAAGTTGAGAGAGAGAACTGGTTGAACTGTGTAAAAAATGGGATGAAAGAGGTGTATTTATAGGTAAAATAATTATTATTTTTTTTGTTTTTAAAATCTTGCCGTTGGATTTTGTTTGTTTTTAAGGAAACTGATTTTTTTTTTTAAATTATAGCCGTTAATCATCGGCATGTTTTTTGTCCTCTTGTGCCTGTCCTCAACGTCTACCATTTGCCGTTCAATACGATGTCGGCACCATACGTTAATGTCATTATCGTACAATGTGACCGCAAAGCTTATATAGGCTACACTAAGTTAGATCGGATACGTCGAAACACACGTTTTCGTATGATTTACGCATCATATAACATGTCGTCAACTATATACAACTAAGAAGTCGCCACCGCAACGTGCGATCTATAACAACAAGCTAGCTTATAATAAAAAAAAATGAGTGGTGATGATACACTAAAATCATAAATAGATAATACACAGGATCAAAAGGTATTTTAGTAAGATAGAGAATTATACACACACGTCACATGTTAACCTCATGACACTTGTTGACACATCTTCAAAAATCAAAATCATACGATCCATTTTCTAAGAACTTAAAAAATAAAACTATATGTTTTTTTTTTTAAGTTTTCGAGTTGAGTTGAGCCTGGTAAATTATTAACTTCATGCCTAATCCCTAGTTTCATCACACATAAAACTCTACATTTGCTTTTCATACTTTATATTTACAAATTCCAACCCATTATATAAAAGGTTATTGAATTTTATCACCCTTAATTATTGGCTATTGGCTACTGCCACTCTCAACTATTACTTTGACGCCCATCACCCCCAACTTAACACTTAGTATGTTCTGTCACCACGTCATTAACTAATCACTAACTTTTAATCTTGTTACTATACTTTTGGGGTGTCCTAAGATCCCTAAAACCTTCCTAATATCCCTATGACACCCCCAAAAATATAGTACCAAGATCAAAAGTTAGTGATCAGTTAACGACATGGTGATATAACATACCAAGTGTTAAATTGGGGGTGACGGACGTCAAAATGATAGTTAAGGGTGACCACAACTAATAGACAATAGTTAAGGGGTGATAAAATCCAATACCTCTTATATAAAATCACTGATTTTATATTTGCCTACTAAACAAGTCTTCATATCTTGTCCTTTGAAACCAAGAAGGAGACGCACGTCTCTACGATTATTATTTACAATTATTATTTTTTGTTTTATTTTAGAAAGTTTATATTATTAGTCAAAGTACAAAAACCGTGTAAAACTGTTATGATGTGAGCTGGGAAATAATTGGAAAAAAAAATTATAGGGTAAATTATTTTTTGAGTCCTTGTGTTTTAGTGGTTTTAACTAGTTGAGTTCAAAAGCAAAAAATTTAACGACCTGAGTCCCTATAAGCATTTTCATTAACCATTTGAGTACTTTTGAGTCCAAATTTTAACCTTTTGAGTTCAATTTTTTGGACTTAAATCGTTATAAAATGAACATAATTGGACTCAAAACGTTATAAAATAAATGGCTAGAGACTCAGGGCGTTAAACTTTTTGATTTTGGACTCAAGTGGTTAAAACCACTAAAACACAGGGACTCAAAAAGTAATCTACTCAAAATTATATTATTAATCAACGATGTCATATTTAGCGTACGTTTTAAACATTATGACTACCATTTAACATAATTATATAAACTACTAAGATTTCTCACATGTTACGGTGGACATTTGGTTGATATCGATTTGGTTCGTTACAGTAGCAATACGATATTGGCACTCGATAATCAGTATAGCAATCAAAGGAGATATGACCAAAAGAATATTAACAAGTTTTTACATCAATCAAAAACCATAAAAATGAAAACCAGTACCGCTTCAGATAATACTGATACCGAACCGATGTTATTCGGTTGGAATCAGTTCGGTTTGGTTCGGTTCATTACGGCACCGATAGGAACGTCGAGAAAAATATCAAAATGAATACTGATACTAGTACTAATGTTGTTCGGACTGTATCGGTTCAGTTTGTCACATTAAAGCACAAAACTTTCAAATTATATTCGACCCCTTAGATTTTAAACAAAACTATTATCGAAACGTACATAAAAATACACAAGTCGCTACAATATATTCAGAATTTTATAAAACATCACATTATATTATTATAGTAACAAAAGTGGTAAATGAAGTCATTTTATAAAAAAAAAATATAAGACGTGGATTAAATTTGGTAACATAAACGTTTGTGCTTCGATTACTTTACATGATTATTCACAAGACGTGTTCGAAGAAAAAGTTATATCTAGACGTAGATATATAAAAAACAAAATATGCTTTAACTTAGTTAATTAAAATAATAAAATAATGATATATAAAATAACGTGGGACTTTTCATAAGCCACATAGTTGTGTGTAATAATATACAAGACATCAAATCATAAAGATCTAAGTAGTTAATGCGGTAAAATATTGGATGTCGGTCAAGGACCGATATTTGAGATATCGGTTATCACGGTGGGATATCGGTAATTTTAATATCATGCTAATTTTATATATATAGCAATTTAACACTAACAATTGTAACAAGTAAAAACTGACCAAGACTTAAAACACTAAAATTTAAAAGTAACAACTAACAATTAAGACTTAAAACACTAATAGCAGCAATAAGAAGAAAAATGAACGGTAGAAATAAGAAGAATGGTACTGATATCGGGAAAATCGGTGTTTTATTGATCAAATATCGAACAATATCGCTGATATTATCGGTACCGATATCCTGACCAATATTTTATGCTGATATCTCAGCAGGAGACCGATAACCGATATATCAGGATATTAACTACATAGATAAAGATACACACCATCAATATTACCTAAAGGTACATATTTATTTACAACTTTATTTCCCTCAATGTAAATTTTATTCAAAATCCGTGATGTGCCTGGATTTTATTCAAATTCAAATATATCATTACGACATGCTTATTCTTATCTACGTATTTCAATAAACCTTATTCAAAATCGAGCATTACAAATTTCCCGTCCCAAACCTGTAGTAACGTGGCGGTCACATCTACTAGTTCAAACTTAAAATTCAAAAAGAAAATCAAACTTATATAAACCACATGAATTATAAACTAAGACAAAATAAAGTGATTAGTTTCTATAAGCTAATGATCATAGTTTGAAATATCATACTGAAATAGTGAAACTGATCTTGTTTGTCATTATTAATGTAAACACTTTTTTCTTTACCAACCGATGACTTTTATATTTTTTCATACCACATCTTTTACGTATACGTGTATAACCACACACTTCCAAATCTCATCTTCACCAAATTGAAAAACACACAACATTATTATTATTATTATTATTATATACAAGAAGAAATACTGCTTGTAAGTGATTCATCAATGGCTATTGCTTCCATGTTGGCTTTCATGGCTGATTGGTCCACACCCACTATTCTTTTTTGTGCTCTTAACATCATGATCGCCACCATCTTTATAGCTTCAAACTACAAGTCTCCAAACAATCATCATCATGATAATACACCGAGTGAACTCACTCGATCACCTTCGTTGCTGGAACGAGTCAAGTCTGTGAGTTTTTCATCTTTCTACACCACCCCAGAATCACATGACCAATATCAAGTTCATTCTGAGTCAAGCGAGTATGACTCGGCGAGTCAGCTCGGTCGTCGGCTGTCTCTTTTGGAACGAGTTAAGTCCTTTGATTTCTCTTTCTCTTCTTTCCACAACTCATTACCTGCTGAGTCAGAGCAGCTCAGTGACTCGCTGAGTGAAGTGACTCGGACTCGTTCGTTGATGGACCGAGTCAAGTCGTTTAAACTCAGATCTCCCTTCAACTCGGATCAACACTCTGGCAACACACCATCTTGCAAAGATGATCATTCGGATAACGACCCACATCATGACTCAAATGAACACAATAATGTCACAAATGGTAAGTCACTCCACATCAAATTAGTTAATTGTAAGCATTTTTCTAGCTTATAAACCATTGTATTACACAATTAAATAAAAAAATACGAAGGAATGAAACAAGAGAAGCATGAACTTTTTTTTAATTTCATAATTGTAACACGTATAGCAACCAATTACCAGTTATTTATTTATTAAGTATGAATTATTTAAAATGGTGGTCACTATTAGAAAACCATTTATAATATTCAAAGGTCACTATTAGAAAACCATCTATCATATTCACAAATTCCGTCACAATGGTCACTTGTAACAAAGTTGTGACGGAAATTACAGTGGCAAAAACCTCTGTAGTAATCACATATTTTGACCGGGTTATTTTGCCATCAAATTTATTAATCGTTTAGAAGGTCGCAAGATTTGTAACCGTTTTATGACTGAATGTTGCACGGTCACTAATTTTGCGACCTCATGTTTTCGGTCACTAGTTTTATGACCGTATCAAATTTTGGTCGCGCTTGCCTGTTTTTGAGTGGTGAGTATTTAATTATGTCTCGTTTTCATATGTTTATTGTAGTATCGGATAAGTCTGGGGTGGCTCCGGCGAATAGACCACCAAGCAAGTCAAGGAAATCAGGTAGCGAGAAGAGGCCAACATCAGACGGCGGAAGAGAGGTTGACGTCGGGAAGCCACCACTAGCGGCAACGAAAAAGGCCTTCCAGGTGCATGGTGAAAGTGTAGATGCAAAAGCTGATGACTTCATCAAAAGGTTTAAGCAACAACTGAAACTACAAAGACTTGATTCTCTTAAAAATTTTAGAGAAATGTTGCATAGAGGAACATGAATATTTGCTTGAAATAAACAGTTTCTTGACGTAAATGCCCCTGATTATCGAGTTATGCATCTTGTTTAATGTACGGCTATAGTGTGAGGTTCATTGGAGAACACTAAAAAGTTGAGAACCGAGGAATACTCTTAAAAATTTAACTCAACATGTTAAAAATTAACTTTAAAAAAAAAATTCGGTGCTTTCCTATCTAAATACTTGTAGAATTATTTTTAATAAAAAATATCAAAAACTAAAAACAGTTAAAAAAAGGCTATTTTTTTTTTACATAAATAATTTTTATTGGAATAGTTTTTACCCATTTTTATAAGGAAATGTGCTGAAAAACTTTTTTAAAAAATTGACTTTTAACATGTTAAGTTAATTTTATAAGATATATTTTTAACTGTTTTTTAAACATTTTATTTTATATTTTTAGTTTTTGATTTTTTATTAAAAATTCTTCTACATGTATTTATAAGGAAAAACGTCGAAAAATTAAAAAAAATGAATTTTAACATGTTAAGTTGAATTTTTTAAAGTGTTCCCTAGTTCCCCAATGAATTTTTTAAAGCGTTCCCTAGTTCCCTATAGGGTCAGGACTTAGAGAAAACTGTGGAAACTGTGAGAACGGGGAGAACGCTTATGAATCATCAGATCAAAACAATCTATGGACTAGATTGGCGCGGTGGCTTTTTCGTAAATAACACGAATTCTACTGAGTGGACGCCCTTCATTAAGGGTAAAAAGGTCTTTACACTTCTATACCAAAACGCCAAAGTAATGAATAAAACGTCATTACTGGCCAAAACGCATCCATATATAAACAAAACATTCTCATACATAAGAACACATCTCTCCCAACCTGAAAACGCCATATTTTCTACTATATAACATTCATCTTACAACGCCAAAAATTCCAAAACATCAAACACACCTACTAAAAAACGCCATATTTTACTATATACCAATCATCTTAGAAAACGCCAAATCTCTCAAATATCAAAAATTTCCAAAAAATGGACGTTTCTTTTAGATACACTATTTCCTCAGTAAAACGCCAAAAATGCCAAAAAACTTTTCTTGTATATTCAATATTTTTCTACGCGAAGTTTCGGAGAATGCATTCTTTCCTGAGGTGCTGTGACTCAAATAACATTTTGCTGAATGAGATGAACAAAACTTCAAGAAAAAGATACTGGTGTCAGACTTATGTCAGTTTTTGTGTTTTGTTATTGATGAATAATATAATGACATGAATAGACGAATGACACTGATGAGTGGTTTGAAGATACATATTCAAACAAAAAACTCATGTCATATTGTCTTTCCAAACGGCCACAAAAACACAAGCATGACAAAGCCAAACCACCAATGAACATGTTACAAAGAAGAAAGAGACTGATGACAGTGAAGATTTGGAAGATAAATTGTTTCTATTTTCAGTTTTTTAATTTTCCTTTTCTGTTGTTTGTTATGTATTTTTCGACTAAGAATAAAAAAGTTTAATAAAGAGCCAAAAAGTCATAAAGATTGGGAAACGCCATAATGCAGTAAAATGCCATAATGCAGTAAAATGCCCAAAACTCCCAGCCTATAATAAAAGTAATTTGGAGAAGTATTATTAAAAGCTAAAAATGAAAAAAAAAAACGCCAAAAACTACTTAAAGCCATTAAAAAACGCCAAAGTTGGAAGATGGAATGTCTATGACCATAGAGCTATAAAAAGCTGAACAAAAACAGTAAAAAATACACACAGTAACCGAAAAGACGGCTACTTTATTAATATCATTTATTATAAATAAAAATCCCCCCGAAACTACGCGCCAAAAACATCCTATAAGAGAGACGTCTCTGCACAATCAACTGATCACACCATCAAAAATAAACGCCATCTTTCCCAGAAACCATTTACTTTAAAACGCCAAAAAAGATACTTAAAAAAGCCACAGATGCGGAACCTCATTTCTTCTATATTGAGTATTGTTCTGATTGAAGTTTCACTGAATGGATTCTACTCTGAGGTGGGTATATCTATAAGCTTTTGCTGGATGAGATGGACAAATATTCAGGAAAAAACGAAGTAAAAGACACTTTTACCCCTTAATGAAGATGGGCGTTATGTAGGAAAATAAGGATCTACATAAGGTATTCAAAACATGTTCAAAACGCCAAAAAGGTTAAAGTAGAAGAGGCTGATGACAATGAAGATTTGGAAGAGAAATTAGATTATAATTTTTATTTTTTTTTTCAATTTCTATTGTTTGTTATCTAATTCTCTGATTTATTATCTAATTCTCTACTTACAAAAAAATTAATATAAAACGCCAAAAACATCAAAACGACTGATAGTGTGAAAACTGAGAGAACAGATGCTAGCCAAGCACGATATTGCTATAAAACGCCAAAAACGCCAAACAAGGTATTACTGAAAAATCAAACTAATTCACAGATGAAATTGAACGAAATAGTAATTGCTAAACAGTAAAATAAAAAGACGGTACCATTATTGCCAAACATTTATTATATTAAAAGCCACTACATGGAAAACTGAATTTATTTATCTTTTTAAAACGCCATAATTGTCTGTCACATTATAGACCTGAATCCTACTTGATATAATAAACATCAAGAAAATTACTAATGTTTTTTACATCATATACATGCATCCTGATTTAAAAAAAAAACAATAAAAACGCCAAAACATACTTAGAACGCCAAAATGTTTACTATGATCCTGATCTACAAACAATAAAACGTCGCGTATTAATTAAACGTCAAAAAAATGGAAACGGGATGTGACACGCGTTTAAAAAAAGAAATATGAAAGGACAAAAAAGCCCCTCCGCCTTTCTCTATGCCGCGTGACACGTGTTAGGCCAGGATGCGTTCTCACCGTTCTCACACTTTTGAGCGTTTTCTTCTGATCCCGTTTCTATATATATAGGGGATGAATCATAAGAAAACTAGTTTAAATAAGAAAACAAAAAAACTAACTAAAAAAGCCTAAAAAACACACAATTTTTTTTCCTTAGAAGTCGTTATTTTTAATTTATAAAAAAATAAATTAAAAAAAAGTACTGCACATGTGCTTCAATACGAAAAACCTAAATCCCATAACCCACCCCCAATATGAAAAAGTTTGAACCCATAAGCAAATACAGATCAAACTTATAAGAATAAAAGGTATAGATGAAAAGATGAGCCCGTAGATGAGTATGGATTAAAAGAATGCAATGTATGAGTGAAAGGTTGACATCCGTAGATAAACACATATCAAACTTATAAGAAATGAAACATAATAAAGAAAGGTAACATCTGTAGGCAAATACGGATCGAATATATATGAGTAATATGTAAGAATGAAAAGACGGGAATCCTTAAGTGATTACGAACAAAACATGTGAGAATAAAGGATCAGATTCATCAATGACTAAGAGTCGAGTAACAACAAAGGAGGAATTGCATCCCTCTCCCCGACTAAGGCAGGTATAAACATAGTGGGTAAGCGGTAAAAATAGCATCGCTGGGTTAACCATATCGCTTGACTAACGTAATGCATATGTATGTGTAAGTGCCTGAACGAACACGTAAAGGATAAGTTATAGGTGATTGATAAAACACAAATAAGAATGCATTAATAATTTGGCATTCTAAAAATCCAAACGAAGTTGAGATTGTTAACAAGAAAGCAAGTAATGGTAAAATAACCTGAAAGGTTTGGTTTATTAATCAAGCAAAACCGTCGAAAGTTGTAGTAGTAAGAGAACATTAGTTGGGAAAAGTATTGAATAAAGTTACGGGATAGACACATAGTAACTTGGCTCTTGAGAATTGAGGCAAATGATGGGTAAGACCTGAGCGAATGGCTTAAGTATTGATGAGAGGGGAAAGTTTTTGAAATAAATGCTAAAATTATGAAATGACATTATGTAAGTATGTTCGAACTAAAAGTAAGTACAACGTGTACTCTAATATGTATAATCAATAAGTAATAAGTGTAACGCCGAGCGTTTCGATACTCTTGTTATCTAAGCAAGTCTTACCGAGCTTCCTATCATGTTATGCTTGTACTCTCGAGACTACCGATCATAATGAGAAATGAGACTGTTTGAATCTTAATTGTGTCAAACTATTTGAAACTATTACTCTATGTGATGCTTCTTATGTGTGAACGATGTATTTACCCTAGATTCTTGACTCTTTGTGATGCTTTGATACTTAATGAACGAGAAACTAATTTAGACACGAATCCGAAACACTAAGTTACTCTTGTTATTTATGCTAATTAAACACCAAAATGTAATGATACTGTATGTAATGGCTACTCACAATAATACGCAACACAACACTTAACCTCGCTCGCAGAACGAACCAAAGTTGGAAAATTTACAAACTCGAACTGGCCATCCGAATGGACATCCGCTCGGATGACCATCCGCCCGGATGGCCATTCGACCGGACGCCATCTGACACTCGACGCTTGCACCGCCTTAACCCATGCGAACGAAACCAATCAAATGGGCCTGTTATTGTCATCTATAAATAGAGCACTTGAACCTTCATTTACACTTTTCACCTCTGCCATTCGTTCTCAAGTTCCAGACAAGAATCAAGGCTATATTGTAAGCTTTTTCACTCAATTCTTGTTCCATCTTCATCATAATCACTTCTACTCCATTTTCTTCATCAAAATCACACAAACACTTCAACTTTTTCTCGAAAACCAGCTGATTTGGACCTCTTGAAGGTGGTTTCCACTCGGTTGCTTATGCAAACTATTGAGGAGCACCATTTAACCAAGATTGGTTCCAGATCTAAAGGATTTTCACAATTTTTATACCAGATCTAAAGGAATTTCATATGTTTCCAGCTCAGATCTGATAAACTTTCACGTTTCACAACTTATTTCTGAACTTTTCTTCAGTTTTTATACAAAAAATTGGTGAAATCGGACTCAAACAGTCTCTCGACTCGTTCCTTAGTCGAGAGCCGGCTTGAAAACTGATTTCCACCGGAGAGATGAACTGATTAATGGGTCAAACATGAACTTTCACCAAGAACAACTCGTCTGTCCAAAGGGGTGGTACCCATCCGACCTAATGAACTGGATTTGGTATGTTTCCTTGTTTGACACGTCGTCATGCCTTCTCCGTTAACTCAAAACTTTTACTTAGAAAATTTAACGAAAACTTCAAAAACTGATCATTTGCCCGAATGGCCATCCGATCGGATGACCATCCGTCTAGATGACCTACCCATGATAACAATTCTTGTTTAATTTTGTAGACACTTTGATCAAAACATCGAAAACTTTAACAGTTCGCAAACACCCACACACTGTTCGAATGATCCGGATCACCTGTTAAACACTTATCTCGCTCGACACTCTGTTTCCAACCAGGTCAACACTTAGAGGACTTATGATCTATTCCTGCACGTAGGCTGGTCCAACGCTCCCTTCGATCCAACTAAACTGTGTTTAGGATCTAAGCACCCACTGTGAGTATACTCGATCCCCTTTTGTTTTTAAACACTTTCAGATGCAACATGTATTATATATAAACGCACGACACTTGAAACTTGTTTGTAAACATGCTCTATCCACTATTATACATGAAAACATGATACTTGTGATACTTGTGAGTCTTATACGCTATGTGAACGTTGAATCTTATGTTTAGCCAACCTTGACAACTATAGCGCTATAGGGTTAACGCACCGCCCTTGAGACTTGGGGTATTGTTAAGTTTGATTCTTTTACCTCCTCTTCGTGGCAACGATGCAGGAAAGGCAAAGTTAACGCGTTGGAAACTTAGGTTAACATATTGATCACGTGATCTTAGCATGTTGATACTTGTAATATGTTATTCATGTTGGATATGAGATTCACATTTTAAACTATTTATGCTATGTATTAAACTTGTGTACTCGCCAACATTTTTGTTGATTTTATTTTAATACATGTTGCAGGTTGATAGTCGTAGTGAATCAAGAATCAAGCTAGGGTGACTTTAGATACACACCTTAGAAAAACAATGTTTTGAACATGTTGAATTTTGATGATATTTTGATACAATTTTGGTTATGTTTTGGTTGTATGACAAATTAGCTTTTATCATTAAATGTTGATTAATCTATATTGAAACAAGTAGCATTATGATGCTTTGAGCGATTTGTTGAAAGGATGCACTTAGGTGGAAGCTTAACAAATGAACGGATACGATCAATCCAGGTGTTGCATGACTCACAATGAATCGAGCCGATTCTGGTTGCAGGCCGTTGGATTAGGCAATGAAATCAAGGTTAGTAAAATGTTTAGCTCGCGATGAAGAGTAAGAACTGGCCATTGGATGTTTATATTATGAGTATGATAATTTAATGACCCTTCAAATGAATACGAAAATAATTAGAAGGAATATTAGTAATGGAATGTCGGGATTTGTTTATGGTGATCATAATGAAATATCATAGATGATATATGAATAGAATGAAATAAATCGATTTATTTTGAGTAAGTAAAAACATGAATGTAATATGTTTAATTAGAAAGATAGAAACACTGCGTAAACTTAGGTCTGTACGACCAATAGAGTGATGAATGAACCGGTAGTGATGAAGTGTGTTAGAAACTAGCGTTATGGAGTGAAAGCGACACTAATAAGAGCTTTAGATAGATTCCGAAATTTATGAAAGTAATTAGAAGGTATGTTAAGGATAACATATCAAGAATGATTTATGGGTAAAAGTAGAAGTAATCGATTCACCATGATCGATAAATACATGAAAGTATTCTGCTTAAATTGCGAAGGTAGGGACAAAACGTACGATTATGTTTGTATGTGAATAAAACCTTTTATACAAACCATGAGTGCATTCTTGCTATATTATACATTTAGAATGAATTAAATGAATGAAACTATAGTGGTGACGTTCACTATTTGTTATAATATACATATAAATTTTTTTAATTTTTTTTCTAGTGTATCCTTATTTATAAAATAGTTGCTCGCTATTTATCGCTATTCACCATGTAGTATATAAGTACCTTATCGCTATTTGTTGCTATTCACCACTAACAACTATGGTATAAGACATTGGAATATAGTAAAGTTACAATCTTGTCCATCAGATTTGCTAGCGCACGCCATTCCTTGCAGGCACTTTTAGATCGGACGACAGTCTTCGTCGGGACCCTTGTTAGTATGTCAAAAATGATCTCTTCGACAGGTAAGTCAGGCATCGTGGGTAGGTTGCCTGTAAGTGCGCCTGCAAACGCAATTAATCCGCAGCGTTAAACAAATTTTTGGGATACAGATACATGATACGCAAGGTGGCAAAACAGGTGTAAAATACAAGAGGTGGATGAAACCTGATAGGAAAATGGAAGTCAAATGTACTAAGTAACCTTAAATATATTAGACGCCAACCGATTTAAACAATAGTCATAACCCATTTGACCCACCAGGTATGTGCCTAAATGTTATGCCGACCCTATCAAGCCTAACTAACCTTAAACATCTTAGATGGTGAACAAATTTAAGACAAGTCACTAATTCTAACTACCAATCTAATGGATTGAAATTTAATGACGTTAGGTTATACTATGTTAAACGCATTTCATTAGTGCAAAATTGTCATTTCCAAATGATTTTAAGACGTGTAAGACGCCGATAAGTTTAGAACGCATTTAAAAAATAAGATAAAAAACGAATATTTATATAGTCACTGGATGCGTAATAGTTGGTAAACTGAAGTTGGGAATACAGTACTGTTGTATAAACAAAATTTGAATAACTTATTAGACGCCAAATGATTTAAAACATAGTCATAACCCATTTAACCCACCAGGTATGTGCCTAATGTTTTGCCAACCCTATTAGACGGTGAACAAATTTAAAACAAGTCACTAATTCTAACTACTAATCTAATGAATCGAAATTTAATGAAGTTAGGCAATACTATCTTAAACACGTTTCATTAGAGAAAAATTGCCATCTTAAACACATTTCATTAGAGCAAAATTTTCATTTCCAAATGATTTTAAGACGTGTAAGATGCTGATAAGTTTAAGATGCATTCTAAAAAATAAATAAGATAAAAAACAAATAGGATATTTATATAGTAACTGGATGCATTTGAACATTGGTTTGTATCTGAACCAAAGAGTACGGTTCAAACATGTCACTTTCGAACTGTGGGGTAATTCACATATTCATTCCATGTGTTTTCATTAAAACTTGGTTGGGAACCGAATTAACCTCATTTGAACACTGGTTTGTATCCGAACCAAAGAGTATGGTTCAAACGAGTCACTTTCGAACTGTTAACTAAAAAATATGATCATGTAAATATAGTTTTTGTTTAAATACAACAACATTTAGAGTTTCTACATATTAAAACATTCAAACAAATACCGAAATAGGACATAATTCGCACAAGATTGTTTTGAACAACTTTCATATAAGTATAGTTTCATCTACAAATGAAAACAGAAACAGTACCTTCGGTCCAGCAATCCAACCCAGCTGCGCAATGGCACACGCCAGTGACAACACGCTAGAGTCGATGGCTACAGTTATGATATGTGCACTTACAGTCCAGACAGTCCCTAAAATCCAGAGAAAAGAAATAAGAAACCCCTTGCAACTGTGACATTTAACTTTAACTAAAAAAGTCAACATAGAGGATAAAAATATACCGGTTCTTTTAAAACGTATGTTGTCATCAAAGCACTTCGACAAAGCGAATCCTCCGGCAAGCTCGAACGCTTTTTCGTGCTTCCAGCAGCGTTGACCACATCATAAAGTAAGTAACAAGAGTTCTTTTTAAAAGAATATGGATAAAACTATTTGAAAAATGAAAAATAGAAACATACCAGGGTCTACAATTGGAAACAATCCCATTGACGCTTTCGGGTGGTTTATACTTCTGAATTGCAGACACTTTTCTTTTCAGTAGCCTGTGACACAAAAGAGCAGTCTATTTTAATTGTTTAGCCGGAATCTTCTTGGTCATGCCAGACGACAAAAACTCGGTCTCTTTCGGTCCATGACCCAATTAAGGAAAAAAAAACTAAATGCGAGGAAGCTTTGATAAAATGTAGCTTTGGTGGAGCAACCACCTTGATCTTCATGTTGCTCAGAACGAGGGCGGTGACATCACACTTCATGATGGAGTTGTAAGTGGTCTCATGAATACCAGCAGCAAATCAAAGATGGCTAGAAAAGAACCTCCGGGCAATGGAATCTCTCTGATAACTTGTCCATCAGGCAACTCAAAGGTCTTTCAACAGAAGAACTGCTTTTTGTGGTTTCAAGCTCTTTCGGATAGTCAAGTACAACATATGCAAGCTTTTCTTTCATGTGACAGACAATTTCCTGTTCAGCAATGGTAGTGAACATGTATCCTCTTCCAGTCAAGATCTTCATCAGCGAGTTAGTAAGGTCACGATAAGCAAGATCAAGATAAAAGGATGACATGAGGAAGTGCATAACCTTTGTAAATTGGAACTGTATGTGACACACCATCTCCAGAATCCAACACAACACCTATGTGTGCAATAACATGATTAAGTGTCAAATGTTGACAAAGGTCACAAAACAAGGTATATTAAAAGAAGCATTAAAATAAACTAACCTGTTAGACGACCACTGGTGTAAAGGGAAAGCACAGCCTGGAAGGCAACTTACATGGTAGGAACGTTGAAGGTTTCAAACATGATCCGGGTCAACATCTCCCTGTTGGCCTTTTCATTCAATCGTGCCTAGGTGAGAAGAACGGGATGCTCTTTAGGAGCAACACAAAGCGTGATGCCAAATCTTTACCATGTCATCCCAGTTGCTAGTTGCTGACAATACCATACTCCATAGGATGCTTCAAAGTAATAATACCTCTTTTTAATTGTGCTTTATCACCTATATAAGCATCTTTTTGGCCCATACCTACCGTAACAGCATTGCGTCATGGTCTACCAGCAATAGTTGAAAAGATTGCCCTTCGAGCATCATCACCGGCAAATCCAAACTGTAAATTTAATTAATAAACCAAAAGGTTCATATTAAACATCAGCAAACCATAATAATAATTAAACAAAACCAAATACAATAATAACACCAACCTTCACCATCTCAGTTCCATGGGCTGGTTATCCCCGGCCTCAACCATTTTATAGACTGCAACACAAATACTAATATAAAATTTAGTACTTACCCTAATTTCACTGTTCACCATCTCAGATGGAATTCGGACCGACAACCGTTGTTGCCGGTTGATTACTGATATTCTTAAAGTTCATGTTTCTATATCAACTTACCCTAATTTCACTGTTCAACACAAAGACGATATCAAATCAATGAACCATATCATAGCGAAACCCTAATTAAACTTCACATAATCAGAATCACAAAAGCTCTAATATTTGGTTACTACTGAAACACAATAAAAAAACATAATAAAGCTCAATTATTTTCGGTTTCACTTAATTTCAAACGTGAAATCAATTCTAGAGATAGAAATTAAACATGAAATTGACAGATCAAATACAAGATGATTAAAATTTAGACTAAATTACTGACTTAAATAGAAAATTAAGAGTAAAACGATGAAAAATGGAACAAAATTACCTGAATTAACAAGAAGTGAGGATCGGCGTGCCAAATTGGAAGTGGTCACAAGCGATCGATTGATTGAACATCGTCGGTTTATGTCTTCAATTTGCTGCCAGCATTGGTTTCCATTAATTGCTACATGTTTCAATTGATCATTAACCAACAACGATTCATTGCCATAACCGATAAACCTTTGAGTTCATGATTCAATCTGCCACATAAGAAACGTAAGAAATCATTATAACCTAATTGAATGGGGGCATATTTGGAAGCGTGGGATGAAACTCAGGGAAAATAGCTATGACATCCAATGGGCGTCTTAAAAATTTGAGAGGAAATTACATCTTAGTTATAAGGGGGGGGGGGGGGGAATGGTCACTAGTGACCATTTTTCCATCACTCACAATATCCAATCATGTTCCGCCATGTCAGCAACCATTTTTCCATCACTCACAACCTTTTTTAGTGGGGGTGGTCATCACTCACCACCACACCCAACAATTTCCCCCCAACCAACAATTACACTCACAAAACCAAACAATAACGCGTTGAAAAAATAACGGAAAATCGATTACGGAAAATCGATTTCTTGAAAATATAACGCGTTGACATTTGTTGTGGGGGTGGGAGAATGGTTTCCATCACGCGTTATAGATCATTCCGTTATACAATAACGGAACCGCCCCGTAGCCTCTAAGAAAATGCTTTAAAGATACCAATTTCACTTTAGCTCAAAATCAACTTCGTCTACATGAACTTACATTTATGTCTTTTAAACAAATTACATCATTTCAATTGAGATAATAATTTGCTAATTGTTCATCAAAAGCAGACGGATATACTTATTGACTGAGAGTGTAATCACCATTGACAACGAAAATAAAAGTTAAAAGTGTCACTGATTAAACTGTCGGCATGAATTCTTTTCGACCAATATGCTATAGTTTTAACAATCAAAATCCAATTTATCTTTCTAACATATTTCCTTATAAATTCATCTCTAGTTCCTAGTTATAAACTTATAGCTTTTTTAATTTTATATTTAAAAGAACTAAACTTACGTAAACTACATGAATTATAAACTAAGAGACAAAATGAATCCACCAATTTCTAAATTTTGATGATCTATTTGTCTATATTAACGTAATCACACTTATCTTTTATTACCAACCAATGACTTTTAAATTTTCCATGTGTATAAAGACACTCTTCCAGAATCTCCATCTTCATCTTCTTCATCACACACAAACAAACACAGTTAAGAATAACTGTTGAAAGTGATTCATCAATGGCGATTGCTTCCATGTTGTCCTTCATGGCGGATTGGTCCACACCCACTGTTCTTTTTTGTGTTCTTAACATCATGATCGCCACCATCTTTATAGCTTCAAACTACAAGTCTCCAAACAATAATCATCATGATAATACACCGAGTCAACTCACTCGATCACCTTCGTTGCTGGAACGAGTCAAGCCTGTGAATTTTTCATCTTTCTACACCACCCCAGAATCACATGACCAATATCAAGTTCATTATGAAGCAACCGAGTATGACTCGGCGAGTCAGCTCAGTCATCGCCCGTCTCTTTTGGAACGAGTTAAGTCCTTTGATTTCTCTTTCTCCTCTTTCCATAACTCATTACCTGCTGAGTCAGAGCAGCTCAGTGACTCGCCGAGTGAAGGAACTCGGACTCATTCGTTGATGGACCGAGTCAAGTCGTTTAAACTCAGCTCGCCTTTCAATTCGGATCAACACTCCTGCGACACGCCATCTTGCAAAGATGAACAGTCCCAAATCGACCCACATCATGATTCAGTTGAAGACAATAATGTCACAAATGGTAAGTCACACCACATCAAATTAGTTAATTATAAGCATTTTTCTATATATAATTATTACTAGTTTACCTTACAAAATTGAACGAAGAAAATATTAAAATTTAAATACTTAGCAACAGAGATTTAGAATTATAAAACGATATCTAAAATATGAAGACATGAAACAAGAGAAGCATGAAAAAGAAATCATGGGTTCACAGAATTATGACATGTATAATAACCAGTTATTTATTTATTAGGTATAGATTATTAAAGATGGTTGGTCACTGCTAAAAACCCATCTATTATATTCACAAATTCCGTCACAAATACTATTTTGTAATTGATTTGTGACGGAAATTGCAGTGGCAAAAACCTCTCTACATAATCATATTTTCTGACCGGGTTATTTTGCCATCAAATTTATCGATCGTTTAGGAGGTCGCAAGATTTGCGACCGTTTTATGACTAAATATTGGACTTGCGACCTTTGTTATCGGTCACTAGTTTTCAACCACTATTTTCTCTCTAAAATTTTGGTCGCACTTGCCTAGGTTTTTAGCAGCGACTAATTATGTCATGTTTTCATATATGTTTATTGTAGTATCGAAAAAGTCTGGGATGGCTTCGGCAAATAGGTCACCGAGCAAGTTAAGGAAATCAGGTAGTGAGAAGAAGGTGACGGCAGCACACGACAAGGAAGAGGTTGATGTCGGGCAGCCACAGCCAGCAACAATGAAAAAGGCAGTTCCGGAGCATGATGAAAGTGTAGATGCAAAAGCTGACGACTTCATCAAGAGGTTTAAGCAGCAACTAAAACTACAAAGACTTGATTCTCTTCAAAAATTGAGAGAAATGTTGAATAGAGGAACATGAACATCTTCTCCTTGCTTGAAATAAACAGTTTCTTGACATAATTGCCCTTGATTATTAATATTTTTTTAATAACAACATTTACCCCTACTCTGTCACACCAGTAATTCTATATTATTTATTTTTTCCCAGATTATTAAGTTATGATGCATCTTGTTTTATCAGTTAGGTAATTTGATCATTTAATTATATTTGGCCGGTATAAAATGTTGGATTAGATTATTTCAGATGTTTTTTGTTCAATATTTAAAAATCAAATTTTATTTGGCCCTTTCACTAATGTTGACAAGTTGTGTATGTATACATTGGCACCAACTAAGTACCTAATATTCCATGAATAACCATTAAACATTAAATTATTATTATTTTCTACAAAGGAAAATATATTTTATATCAAATAAGTCACATGTTAAACCTAAAGCAATAAAAGGCACATCATGCATGGCATGTTGTTTTAGCTCATAGTTTATTACACAGTCCGTTAAGATCAAAAACACTATTCGATTCGAAGTTAAACGGATTAGCGTTTGAGTTAAAAGGGTTCAAGTCGTAAGCAGGTTGGCAAAAATAATAGTGTCTCTGAACTTTTTGTGTCGAACATGGAACATAACACGAAACGTTTTGTCAGTTCTATCTGGTTAAGGATAACATGGAAGGTAACTTTGATGATGTGAGTACGCATGATGCTCACATAGTCATATGAGTAGGACCATGATAGTAAGTTGCAACTATTTTAAATCATATCATACTTTATAACATAAAATTTTTTAACAAGAGATCGACGCTAGCAAATGCTCACTCCAACCTCCTACTCTCGCTTTTGAAAAGAACGCATTAGAGTGGACCAACGCTAGAGTCCGGGTCACAACCTCCAAACAATCAAGTCAGTGCGCATCTTAAAATGGGATCAAAATATCACTCCTAATAAAGTCTGCATCCAGTTCCACATATCTTATGTTATGTTAATCAAATATAGGATGAGACAAGGGAGCATACAAGTGGATTGTGACCAATATAGTAACCTTCATGGACAAACCATTGACACATGATAAATTTAAGATATTTCCTTTTTTGAAAGTGAAAGGCAAATATTACATAAGAACGCACTCATGACTCAACAACATATTGTTCTTATCATAAGGAGAGGAGTTTGTTTTAACTTTTTCAACTTTATACTTTCAGGTACGTAGTCTTTATTCTTTTAAGTAAAGTAAGTTTGTTCAAAGTGATATAATAACATTATAGATTTTTTGCATGTGATCATTAATAGCGTGAAAAATAAAGTAATGTTTAAAATTAGGGGAATTCCCGTGCGTTGTAACATGGCATTCAGTTAATATCGGTTTGGTTAGTATAGCAACCAAGAGATATGACCAAGAAAATATCGCCACGTCTTTTGTAAGTCACCATATTCATTTGGTAATCTCATGTTCGAAAACCATAGGAAAGAATATAGGTATCGGTTCACATAATATTGATACTGATACAAATGTTATTCAATCAGATTTGGTTCCATTCGTTATAACCTCAGATGGTATCGGCTGGGTTCGTCAACGTAAAGAAAAAAATCAACATTTATCAAAGCATAATATTCGAAGTTTAACAAAGCTTTATATTAAGTTATTAAAATAACAAAAAGAGTTAATGAAATGTACATTTTTTGCTTCGATCACTTGTACATTACTATTCACAACTTGATTTTGAATAAATTTATATCGAAACGTAAATAAAAATAAGCACATCATGATGACACACTCCAAGTTATAACAAATACCGTATTTTAAAAGTTATACGAGAAACATAATAAAGTAAAACGTAATTATAATATAAAATAATTAAAAAATACATATAATGTTAAAGAAATAATTAACTATATCATGAAGAATAAAAAATAGTTTAATTACTTTATATAGTTTTGGCTTTTTTAAGTTTGTGTATGTAAAATTATAAGAATTAAGTAAGTATAGGAATATGGTCTTCTTTTGCCAAAATAAATAAATAAGTGGAAAAAATGGTAAATATGAATAAAATCCAATGCATGCAATTGACCAATAAAAACATATAAAGTATATCCATTTTGAAAATGTAAGGATATAGAATAAAATAACCCATCTCTTATTAAGTTATTTATATTATTGTATTTATATAATACTATTAAATCCCTACGTTGCAGCGGTTATCGTAAAATTGTGTCAAATAGTATCAATGCTATATCATTGTCAGCGACAACCAACACCAGAAAAACTCGTAAAAACAAAATAAATAAAATTGGAAACAAATAACGTTGCGCGAAAAACAGGCGTAAAATCTCTGAATCACGCACGCTCGTTGCAGAGAAATTAAACCGAAACGTAAAATATAGAAAAAATAACTATGTTAATGCTGGACCCGCGTGTTGCGACAAACTTGTCAAACGGAGAAAAATAGATGTGTTGCGACGGGCCAGTCATACGGGAAAAAAGTATACGAAAAAATGTTGAACCCCACACGCACGTTGCGGTGCGTTAACTCACTGAATTTTGAACAAACGAAAAAACTTGGGAATGATGAAATGTATGATGGACCAAAATTGAAAATAAAAAAGAGTTGGGCTTAAATTGCAAAAGATGAAAAGCTTTAAGTTAAAAGTAAAAAAAGACAAAGGGCCTAAATTGTAAAGAAGAAAAGTTTTGGGTTAGAAATGAAAAAAAGGAAAAAAAACCTATACATAAGGTACGACACCATAAATTACAAAAAAAAAATAAAAATTTTATTTTTGTAAAACTTGAATAAACTATTATATATATTATATATTAATAGAGTAAACTCTAGTTAATGATTAAATACTTATTTATTATCTGCATAACACATGATATGTTTTTAATTTATTTTTATTCTTTGATACTTTAATATTTGTGAATTAATTTTTTTATATTAGTTCAAGAGATATTAATAATTTATTAGATATTATATTTAGATACTAATAATATTATTAAAAGATTGAAGGAGAAAATGTCATGTGGCATTAATTAAATTTTTTTATTAATCTTAAATAAAGATAAAGATAAGTGACACACACGCACACACACATATATATACATATATATACATAGATATATACACACACACAATACCACTTATCGTACATTGCATACGATATAACCCCAACCGTCGATTTTGCATCATTATCACATGTTCAGAAGCGGTGGCAATATCGTAATATTCAATGGGGAAGGTTAAAATTGAAAATTACTATTCTCAAATTCCAGGTTACTTCAATCGTTCCAAATCAAAAACAAAAATATATCCCAAAAATCTCGTAGAAGTTTCAAACTCGTCTCCAAAAAAAATTGATCCGATTCTTCATCGATTTCAAGTGAAAAGATGCAAATGACGATTACAGAATTAGGAGGTAATCCGTTCGATTTAATAATCCTATTCTTCGTCTTTTTGATCCTGTTATGGTTGTATTTTTACCAATAGTGAACCATTGATTCACTTATGAACCATCTCTGCTACAAGGGAGAGGAGGAGCAAAAAAAAAAAAAAAAAAAAAAAAAAACGAGCGGGTTCAATCGAAGCACAGCAATCCAGGTTCTTTCTATAGCCCCATTCTTAGGGTTTGAGTTTTGAACTGGCATAAGAACTGTGATAAGGTGCGGCTATGCATATTAGGGCTTTTGGCCGACGAGCCGTTTATGATTTGTTAACCTGCGATTCATTTGTTTTTATAACTTGCGGTTATTTTTTGGTAGTTTTTGGTTCATGTAATTAATAACTTGCGGTTAGTGTTATGTTTAACATGCGGATCTGACATTAATGTTTGAGGTTAGAACTAGCGTATGCTTTTGTGCATATCTATGATTACTTAAGGTGGGATTCATGTATTTTTTTAAACTTGCGGTTAGTGTTTTGTATAACATTCGTTTGTGTTTTGAAAGTATTTGTATAACACCATGGACTAAAACATCCGATTGAAACGTAATTTTTTCTCTATATAAGTATAGCAATGTGGTGCTTATATTAAAGATAAAAAACACCCGTTATTATGATTTTTTTTAAAGTTACATATAAAAAGTTATTGACGTCATGTGCATTGCATGTGAGTTTTTGAATTTTATCTTTAATTAAGTTTTTTTATTAAATTACTTATTTGCCCTTATCCTAATAAATTAAATAATAACATGTGTTCTTATCATATTCTTTCTTATCCTTCTTACAAATCTCATCCTTTTTACAGGATCCTAAACCTAATTTACATACATGTTTTGTCATGAAGCATGGATTTATGTATTTGTATTCATGTACTAACCCTCTCATACTTGAATGAATGAATCTTTTATTGTTTGATTGATATTTATAATGCTAATCTTTGTTAATTGTCATAAAGCATGGATTTATACTTTTGTATTCATAATATTTTGAATTGGGTCTCTCATATTATTAATTTATCTAGTATATATTAATTTATTTAGTATATATTAAAAGGTGTGGTAGGTTAAATAGTACTTTAAATAATGTTTTATTCAATTTTTTAATTCATGTGGTTTAAGCTTTTCTTTTTTTTATTGTTTTATTACCATTATAATTATAATTAACTTTAAACACATTTTTTTTATAAATTTTATTATATAATTCTTTTTTTGTAAAATTTCGAGTATAACGTTACGATGCACTTATTTTATAATCTCTTAATGTTATAGAAAGCGGTACTAGTATTTGGTTTTAGGGTTTTCAATGATTTAAAACATATGACGATATTCTTTTAGGCATTTCACAACTTTATTTTTTGTTTTTTATTTTGGCTTACAATACTGTACTGATACCGTAACGAACTGAACTGATATCAACTGAATTTCCGTCACAACGCGTCAGGAGATTTTACTATATAAAAACTTTTGGTAGTATTTTTTGTATTTCAGTGTCTCATATTCATTTACACCCCCTGATCATTAGTTAGTTTATATTTGGCCCCTTAACTTTAATAAAGTTTACTTCTCTTATCTCTTGTTCTTTAACCGATTTACACCACAACCCCTGAGCTTTAATAAAGTTATTTTGAGTTTTTAACTAATTTTTCTGTTACGTGATTTTTTATGGGTTTCATTTTTTATATCATGCTCCACGCGAGAAATTTTTATCTACACTTCGACGTGAATTTCGTAACATTGTTTTTAAACCGACCGGTGTTTTAAATATTTTTTAAAGCGTTTGTTTTTTTTAAACCGCCTGACGCTAATCTTTAAATACACCATCACGGTGTGTTTTTTATATATGTTTAAATCGACTTGTTGTAATGTGCAACCGTCATGTTTATCTTTATAGGGTTAAGATACGATAGATAGTAGTGTTTTTGTAGGAAGCCTAGGAAGTCATCCTAGCCACTAGATTGGATAATACATAATTAAAGTTAAAGGGGTGGAATCATCAAATGCAAAAGAGGCGTTTGAATTTTTAAGGGGTATAATGGTTCATTCAAAATATTCTTTTATCTCTTTTGCACTTTCATTTTTTTTAAACGTTCATAACTCTTTTATACGGGCCTATTTTTTCGTTTAAAAACACACCATAAAAACAAACTTTTTTCATCTTTAAAACGAGTATAACATCACTATATATTAAAAAAAAAAACACAATGATGTTGATATGCCCAATCCATTGTGTTTTAGCATGCCCCCATTGTGTTTTATAGCATGCTAGTTCATTATGTTTTAACATGCCTAGTTTATTGAGTTTTACAAATCTACATAAACATAGAACACTAGGGGTGAAAAACAAAATTGGTTCCCCTATTGTGTTTAAAAAACTGTCATAACCATAATTCATGATAAAAATATTATTCACAATAAGACAATTTCATTTTTTTCTCATTTTTCTACCTCATTCATTTTTATCTATTGTGGATTCCAATTTTTGGGTTCATTTTTCACATCCATATTTCCCCACAAACATGAAAAAATGAAGAAAAGGTAGGGTATGTGGCAGATGGTAGGGCTGAGAGAGGGTTTTTGATGTAAAAGATTATGGCGATATGGCAACGTTTTTTGGTTTCCTTATTGGGTATGTTTTTAATGTTTTTAAAAAATGAGTATTTTTTGATATGACAACTGACTATACATGTTTTTAGGTGTTTTCGATATACCTTACCTTATTGTGGATTATCTAACTGTTGGGGTCACCGTCACCAAAACCATCTCTTGCACGCTTGTTCCAGTGTCTGCTAGCCACTAGGTGTTATTTGGGGTTTAGGAAAGAAGATCACTTGACTAAAACGGCCTTTCACTTCAAAAATTAACAAAGACCCGTTTAATTGAAGGAGAAATAAAATGTTATTGTTCATTAGTAAATTTGGAAAAAGCAATGTTCACATTTATAATTTTTTAATAGTTTTGAAAGTGATTGTGAGTGGATGAGAAAAAATATGAAAGTAAATGTATATAAAAAATACTATTTAACTGAAAATGAAAGAGAAAAATTAGTGATTTTTAGTATAATTATAGAGATGGAGAATTAGAATTCACTGTGAATGCTCTCAATATTATAGGACTTCTTAGGTTTCTCACCAAAACATACTTCCTAGTGGCTGATGCAATGTACAAGCAGGGGTAGTACGAGCTACATCTCAACTTTGTCGACGGAGTGTAAAACTAGTGTAAAAAATATTTTCTTTCTGTTTTATGTATCTGGGATATCCCTGAACAAATACTAGGATACTGCTAGGTTCAATTTTTTTTGGAGATAACCCTGATCTAGTCTTCTAGATCCGCCACCTATACTTCTTATTTGATCTTTACCCAATCTTTATATGCGTTTTGGTGTACATTTTGTTTGAATAAAGGTGTGTTTGGGACTGCTTCTTCAACCTGATTTTTTTATTATTGTGTTTTGAAATCGTAAAAAATCTATTTTGAGTGTTTGGTAAAAAATTAATAAAAACTGACGTTATAATCCAAAAGTAGGTCACCCCTTACTGCAAGAAAACGGGATTTTGATATTGTTTGTTTGATTTGATGGTTAATGTCTTCTTTTGTCATTTCACTTATTTATTTTTTAAAA
The DNA here is from genome assembly GCF_002127325.2 of Helianthus annuus. Lineage (NCBI taxonomy): Eukaryota > Viridiplantae > Streptophyta > Magnoliopsida > Asterales > Asteraceae > Helianthus > Helianthus annuus. The sequence continues at coordinate 2,154,266 of NC_035435.2, read as the reverse complement.
TATATATTTGCCAAACACTCAAATAGTTGATTATCTGATTATTGTGATATCAAACAACATAATCAAATCCAAACACTATCTTTCTGTAGCACGTTTTGTTACAACTAATTATCTGATTCTTATTATTCAAAACGCATAATCTATTTTCAAAACTCAACCCCAACCACCCTCTAACTTGGCTTCCGTTTACAACGACATAAATTCTTTGTAATTTTACAATATAGTATCGTGACATGAGTTTTTTCGTTTTTTATTTGGGTCCTAATAAATCCACATGGTATCATCTTATTCTAACCATGATTGATACGGGCCGTATAAGGTTATATGGCCCGTATCAACCATGTTAGAATAAGATTATAGTGTGGTCATATATATATTATACGACGATGTTATACGGGTCGTATATACCTATACGACCCGTATACAATGAATTTCGTTTATTTTATTGTTTTATTACTATTTGACGCGACGTATTATTCCTCGATTCATGTGCGAGTAGACGTAAGATTCTCTGTTTCGATGTTATCTTCCTCGATTCTCGTGCGAGCTATGTGATTAGACGTTAGATTCCTCGATATTCGTGCGAGTTATTTGATTCGACGTTAGATTCCTTGATTCGCGTGTTAATCATTTGAAACGATGTAATATTCCGTAAAATTCTCTATATAAACGACACTAATTTCATTCATTTTCATTTAACTTCTATTCGTTTCTTCTATTTTTCTATGTATTCAAATTATTTACGCTATAATATCGGGTTGGGGTGACTTTTTAAATGTGTTTGATAACGAGGCGAATCAGGGGAGTTATGATAACAATGAAGATAACAAAGCGGGCATGTTTGATCTGAATGCTCCGTTCGATCCCATTCTTGCGTCTGATGCAGGTCAGGATACTTGGGGTTTGGATGCCTTTCAGCCTAATTATGCTGGTTATTATCCATCGCAACACCCGGTTAATTTTAAAGCCCCTCCTGTTAGTGTTGGAGCGCCGACTAATAGTTCTCATTCTCCTCCCATAAGTGGTGGACCGCCCGAGGGTCCAAATGCTGACCAGGAACATAGTGAGTTTCAAAATAAGCAGGTATAACATTTAATTATATGTTTATTTGTTGTACATTAACTATTTTAGTGTTTTTACGTTTGATGTTGTTTTTATTAAAATCTTAGATTAGGGTTGCTCAACGGGTCGTGTTCGCGGGTTGGTGGGTTCAACCCGACCTGAACCTGGAAATTTTACACAAACCCGAACCCGAAAATCGTATCATACATAAGAACCCGAACACGACCCGAAGTTTCATGGGTTGACCCGAACACGACCCATTAAACCCGAATTTTTTTATTTTTTTTTCTGAAATTAATATATTAAAGTTAGAATTTACTTAAAAAACACAAATATATATATATATATAGGGGGCTGCTAGAATGAGAACCACCTCGAGTTGTAAGAACCGCGAGAACTACACCCCACGGGTGGGCGTTCACCATGATTTTTTTTTTACAACTAGATGTGTGTATTATAAACACAGCCGTAAAAAAATTTTTAAACGCCGCGGCCGAAGGGGTAGTTTTTTACACCACAAGTTTGGTGTTTTTAATTTTTTTTCTTTTTTCTTTTTTTTTCACCAAACTTGTGGTGTAGAAAACTACCCCCTCGGCCGCGGCGTTTAAATTTTTTTTTACGGCTGTGTTTATAATACACACATCTAGTTGTAAAAAAAAATCATGGTGAACGCCCACCCGTGGGGTGTAGTTCTCGCGGTTCTTACAACTCGGGGTGGTTTTCATTCTAGCGGCTCCCTATATATATATATGTATATATATATATATAATATCATATTTAAATTATAAAATCTATGTTAATTTCTCTTTTTAACTTATAATCATGGCATAAAAATACACACCCCATTTAATTTATGACGTAACATATATTGTAAAAAATATAATATAGTATAAATGTGTAACGGGTCAACCCGCCAACCCGACCATGTTGACCCGAACCCGACCCGTTAAACCCAAACGGGTTCGCAGGTTCAACCTGAAACTGATCCGAACCCGTTTATACTAAAACTAACCGATGGGTTAATCATTTGAGTTAATCATTAATTGACACATATAAGTGTTTTCGTTAGAAATTCGCTAGCATGGACGAATTGGTAGAGTGGTGTAGAGACGTCGGACGTGTAAATGGCTACGCCATCGTCACCAAACGCACCATCTACGATAAACCCCCAAGCGGTCAGCCGTTAAAAATTTGGCTTACGTGTGATTGTGCCGGCGAGTACAAATCAACAACCACGGTCAGATGCAGCGGGACCAGGAAAACTGGTTGCAAGTTCCAACTGATCGGGACATACAGAAAGCGGGTAGGTTATTAGGATCTAAGGGTTGAGGAAGCTAAACATAACCACGAACCATTTCTGTATCCAGAGGGTCACCCGTTTCTAATGAGGCTGACTCCATTGGAAGAGAGGACGGTGGAGCAAATGACGCATCAGAACATAAAACCACGAGACATTCTTGCTGCCATTAAAGAACAGAACCCCCATAATGTCTCAGCAAGAAACACCATATACAACGCTCAGGCCAAATTGGGTCGAATGGAACAAGTCGGCGAGACTCCAATGCAGATACTTTTCGACCGGTTGGAGAAGGTTGGGTTTGTTTTTTTACCATAGAACATCTCAAAACGGCAAACGGGCCGAGGATGTTTTCTTCATCCAGCCGGAGTCGAACATGCTGTGGCGCGCCTTCTCGCATGTGTTTCTTATAGACTCCACCTACAAGACGAATCGGTACAAAATGCCACTGGTCCAGATTATCGGTGTTACATCCACGTTGATGTCGTTTTGTTGTGCTCATGCGTTCGTAAGCAATGAGAAACATGAAAACTTCACATGGGTTCTACAGATCTTGAAACACTCATTAGACAGTGTTATGGAACCCCGTGTAATAGTAACGGATAGAGATCGCGCCCTAATGAACGCATGTGCAACCGTGTTTCCCAGGGCTAGACATTCATTGTGTAGGTGGCACATACAGCAAAACATCTTCAAACATTACAGGCAAAGCTTTAAAATAGAGGAAAGCTGGGACAGGTTTCTTTACAAGTGGCGCCAACTAATTAACTCAACAACCGATCTTGACTACAACTACTGGAACGACCGAATACGATCAAAGTTGCCAAGCAAAAAAACCGATGGTAAGTTTTATATTATGTTTGTTTAATAATCGTATTTATTTGACTTGTCTTAACTGCACTTAACTTTGATTACAAAGATTTTGACTATTTGTATTCAATCTGGTTATAACCATATAGAGACCGGTTTGTTTCGTTCTGGAGCGACCAACATCTGAACTACGGTCAATGTACAACGAACAGGGCAGAGGGTCAACATGCCCTTTTGAGTAGTACCTAGGCGACTCTAATTACACCCTGGAGAAAGTGGTACCACTTATTGATAAGCTCATAAGAAACCAGGTGACAGAAATCAAAGGCAGCATTGAAACAAGCAAGAGCCGAACATTGGGTCAACATAACAAACCAATATTTAATCTCCTACGAAAGAAGGTTTCACATGCCTGCCTAGAGTTGATATCCGCCAAAGTAAATGAAATATAATAATTAAAGTTATCTAACGGTACATGCGCGTGCCGTTTGTATATAAGTTGTGGATTGTCGTGCGCGTGTCGGTCGGAACCGTATATAACGAATGGTAATTCATTATTCGACCAACCACATTTTATAATCATAGCATTTCATCACGCAAAATCTTATTGACGTTTTATGTTGTTTGTTGATATGTTTTTAGGTCAAATGATCCCGTTGGAGTTGATAGACCATTTTTGGAGAAAGTTAAATTTGGACTCCATACTGAAACCGAGCGAGGTGGACTCTTTCGACTTAGACGGCGAACTTGCGCTTCTCAAACAACATTTAAGTGCCCAGCTGAGAGAAGTCAAGAAAAACCTGCTTCAAAAGATGAAGGAGTTGGTACAACTCAATAAGACGAAGCTCAAACAACCAGTTGTGCAAAAAAAAACACACGGGGTCGTCCAACTTTTTACGGAGCCTTCAAGACACAACTTTTTTACAACGCAGGACGAGTATAGTGATTCACCCGTTGGGTTTAGCACACAAGAGTCAATCATTGAACCTACCAGGCACAGCTCGTTTGTCGAGTCACAAAGTTATTGTGCTGAAACACCTATGTTCTTCGGCAAGATTGCAAAAGGCGCTAAGAATTCGAAAACGAAAAAGAAGGTCGCAAAATCAAAGGAAGAGCAACCAAACTTACCTTTGCTGCCTGTCGGACTAGTTAATATGTTCATGCACTTCCAAAAGTTCATTCCACCTTGCTTCTATCCACACCTCAGTCACACACAAAATGTGCAGGGTGATGGTAATTGTGGGTTTCGATCTATAGTGGTCGGCTTATCGCTTAAAGAGTGGGAGTGGCCGTTCATACGGGAGCAGCTTTATGATGAGTGCAACCGGTTCCACGAATTATGGAAAAAGATAAATGGACCTGAGTATCAACATGTTCTGGAGTCATTAGTTTGGACTGGTATAAACGGAGCACCTGAACATAAGTGGCTACAAATGCCTTTCACGGGGCTTCTGATAGCAAACCGGTGGAATGTCGTTTGTCTCTTATTAAGTGACCTTGGTTGTGCTTCATTTTTTTCCCATGTTCAGAACAGCCAGCCGAAGAAAGTATTCCGCATCAAACAGTCGCGCTTGTACATGTACACAGGAACCATTTTATTCACGTCAGATTAGAAGGGGTATATCCAATGCCAACCCCATCAGGATACTGGCGACAACCGACACGGAATACGCCAGCAGAAAGTTGGTATCACTATTACAAGGAACGTATTGACCAATATAATAGGATCGTTGATGAATACAGGACCAGGGATTACATGGATTTAGGTGCCCTATGAATATAAAATGTTATTTGCATGTTTTGACAATTTGTAATGATGAACATACATATTATATAAATGTTTTGGCAACTTGTTGAAATTGAACTTGAAAAAAATGTTTAAACGAATCAATTTGCATGTTTTGACAATTTGTAATGATGAACATACACATTATATAAATGTTTTGGCAACTTGTTAAAATTGAACTTGAAAAATGTTTAAACAAATCAATTTGCATGTTTTGACAATTTGTAATGATGATGTCACACCCCAACCGATGGCGGAATCATCGGGGCGCGGCACTGAGCGAAACAGATTGTCCAGAAGTTTCCACGATAACATTATTACAAATTCAGTTAAATGATACGTCCCATACCGTATCCCAAATAAATAAACAAGTTATCATAGATAACAACTAAACAAGTACACTGTTTCGACATCTCAGATTCAATTATTACAAACCATACGAATAAAATACTGTTCTAGAGTCATTGAGACTCGTCTGGACAAGATCTACAGACAACCAATGCCATAGTCTCCTGATCAGACAACTCCAACGGCTCCATGGCTGATGCGTGTTAAGTGCGATATATTTTTGATGTATATTTTAAGCCCTTTTTACACTTTTAGCCAAGTTTTAAATTTATAAAACACGATATTTACTAACACTAAACACACATATGGGCAAGTGCACCCATCGTGGACATAGTATAGTGTTGGTAAGATACCGAGGTCGTCCAAGGACACAAGAGCTTTTAATACCTGTTTATCCTCAACGTCTAATCAAATCAAAAAGTTAGAAAAGGTTTTTAAACTAAGAAAATAAAAACTAACTAAATGCTGAAAAATAAAATAAAATAAAAAAACAGATAGACAAGATGAATCACTTGGATCCGACTCGTGTATTAGTATAACCTTTGATTATTTTCGCACTTTTGCCCTTGTTTAAGAGATTATCTTAGTTATTGTAGTAGGCCCCTCTTTTGAAGGCGACGTTACCCTCAACCCAGTAGTTTGAGTCAGCAAGGATACGATCCTAAAGGGTTGGATTATTGGAAGATAATGAATTAAGTTATTAATACAAATTGTGGTAGGCCCCGCTTTTGGCGGTGACGTTACCCTCGGCTAAGTAGTCTGAGTCAGCAGGGATACAGTCCTAAATAGCCGGGTTACAGTATTAATAGTAGTTAACTTATGAGGGGGTTAAAGAGTTTGGATCCCCGCCATCCAATACCTATGGGCATTGAAGGAGATCCTACTAAATTTGACCCAGGTCCCTTGCAGGACCTCTAAACGCTGAACAAGGGCAAGACCCTTACCAAACCGTTCCCTTAACCCCCGACCAGGTAGCCAACATACCTCCATATAGACCGTGGAGATATGAATGGTGAAAATCTTTTATTTTATATAGACAGTAAAATAATGCCAAGACACCACGGACAAACGATAAGGAAAGATCACCTTCAACATAAGCAACTAGTTATTAAAGTCATTAATACAAAACCAAATAAAAAGTGCAAAAGATTAAAAATAAAAAGTATTATACTAAACACTTGTCTTCACCTAGTGATGTAAGAGACTTAGGAAAACATGGCCTTGATTGTCAAGAACTCTTACGATCAATCTTGGATCCCGAGACGACTCACACACTCTATGATGGACAATGGATGATGGTGGTGGATGATGGTGTTATGGTGGTGGTGGGTGGTGGATGAAGTGTGAGAGAGGTGGTGTGCCAAGGGATGAGTTGAAATGAAACCAAGCACTCCTATTTATAGGCTGAACAGAAGGCTGGGCACGGCCCCGTGTCCGCTGGACACGCCCCCGTGCCCGTCTGACACTCTCTCTCTTCATTAATTGTAATTCGCAATTACAATTAATGTGCCTGCTGTACTTTCGCCACGCCCCCGTGCTCACTGGACACGGCCCCGTGGTGGGCAATAGAAGCTTCTATAGGTTTGTCTTTTCTGCTGCTTCTTGGGCACGGCCCCGTGCTGGCTGAGCACGGGGCGTGTTCAGTCTTCTGTCTTCTCTTCTCTGCTTGGGAGGATGCCGTTGAGGGTTCGGGCAATCCACTTTTGTTCCTTTTCTTGTATTTATGTTAGAGTTAGCTGTCTTTTTGCTTCTTTTGTGAATTTGAGCTCATTTCATCCTGAAAATACAAAAGGAAGACAAAAACACTCTTTTTCCAACATTAGTACTTAAAAGGGGTTAGTTTTATGCCTCATTTGATGTAATTTATATGTTGCATTTTACAGACATCAAATACTCCCACACTTGAACATTTGCTTGTCCTCAAGCAAAACTCTTTAAATATGTGGCTTACACTCCCAAATGGAATAGGTAGAAAAGAAGGTTTTTGGTTTGTCATAGAGTGTCGGGAATCCAAGATCTTTTTGGGTTTTATTTATATTTATTTACAATCCTATTCGTTATGATTTATTTAGAACGTTTCATAAGAGAAATTACTTATTTGGGCATAGCATACCTTTTTTAAAATTTCATTTATATACAAGTTCACATACCTCACGGGGGATCACTCAACACTCGGCCGAAGGTGTATTTTTAGTGAATCACTCGAGAGCGGCATGGAACTTATTCCTACCATAAGCTTGCCAAGCAATCAATCCTCCTCCTTTTTAACTATATACCTTTGTAAATATCAAGAGGACTTTTTGGGTGAAGGGTTAGGCTTGGGCTAAAGGTGGGTGGTTGGGTTAGTGGTTAGTAAAAGGGCGAAAAGCGTAAAAAGCGTCGGTTTTCGTAAAACACTTTGTTTTTTAGTGACTTTTATTTTAAAGTATTTCTCCAAACAAGTTTTTGTTTTCATAGCTTTGTTTGTTTATTTCTAACTTCATCATTTTTTTTAGTCACACGAAAAACCGAGCTTGTTACTAAAATAAAGGGTGAAAATAAAAAGGGGTTTTTTTTTTTTTGGTGGGTAAAAAAAAAAAATTAGGGTAAAGAAATGAAAGGTTTAGGCTCAAAGGGGTTAACTAGGGGGATTTTGGGTAGGTGGTAAAAAAAATTGAAAAATAATGGTGTAGAAAGAAAAAAGGTTAGTCCTAATGCCTCCATCATTTACTTACTTGGGTTTAAGTTGGTAAGGACCGGGAATGAATCGTCGTGGCAAGTTCTAGAGTTGTAAGAACCAAGCGGCTATTCACACAAGAAACGAAAAATGAGCATTTAGTCTAAAGATGTAAATTTGTATGCTCAATAAAGGCTCAAAACTCACTTTTGTGGGAATGGGTTTTTATGTGATCGAGTATATATAATCAAATTTTAACTAAGCTTGTCATGCCGTTTCATAATTTTCTTATGTTGGTTTTTGTTATCACGACGTTCTCGGTTGTAAAATTGTAAAAATATAACCTTATTAATCTTAGGATTCCTAACTTAAACTTTAGACAAGTAAAAAAAATGAAAAATTTTGAAAAAATTTGGAGTGTTTAGCGGTTCCAATAGAGTTTTGTGTAAGGCTTGTTGTTAGGACTTGCAAAATTTCAAGGTTTTAGCTTCCCCCCCACACTTAAATTACACATTGTCCTCAATGTGTCCCAAAAATAAATTTTTAGGTTGATTGGATATGTAATGTGGTGTTAAAAAGCAAAGATTTATGTTACTGGCAGTCTGGACACGGCCCCGTGGGGACCGGACACGGCCCCGTGTTCAGGTGCCAGTAACAAGAATTTAAGAAATGAGACAGAAGCCTGGACACGGGGGCGTGTCTGGTGAACACGGCCCGTGTCCAGTTACCTGAACTGGGCATTTTTCTGCAGGGGGTTCAGCACGAGGCCGTGTTGGTTGGGCACGGCCCGTGTTGAGCCTTCTGTAATGGAGAAATTTGTGTCGGGATGCCTTGTTCTTGTGCATGGGGCCATTTTTCCCGTTCCCCTTTTCATCCTTTACCACCATGAGTGTGTTTTATTCATTATGAACCATCAAACTTTAGAAACCATCATTCCATTTAATCAATAGAGAGATACATATAAATCCTAATAAAATTAAAACTTAACTAGCTAGGTCAAGAGGTACACGAGGTTATCATAAAGGGTTCTACTTTTTAAGAAAATTTCGGGAGTAGTCTCCCGATATAGTAGGACCTTCGGTCGATGGTTCCCTAGATGTCGCTTAAAGCCATTCTTCTATCTCCCTTGGAAGGAAGAAGGCGGCTTCATTTTCCTCAGCAACTTGCGGCTGAGGGGGCACATTCACTGGGACTCCTTGCACCATCCTTTGCGGAGGCTCAGGGTGCATGGTGTACCATTCGGCCGGAATGATGACTTCGGGCACCACGTTCCACGCCCTTTGGGTTATCACAGGCACCAAGGGCGGGGAGGCGAGAAGGTTTAACCTCTGGTGCAAGAGGTTCACCTCTCGTAGACAACCCTCCAGTCCCACCGTCAGATGGTTGATACGGTCCACTAACGCTTCCTCCACTCCTGTCATTTCATCAATAGCCTCCCTTAGGGCGTAAACATAGTTTACAAGAGAGTCTTCTGCTGTTGATGACCTCCTCCCGTGTCGGTTACCTCTTGAAGATGATCCGCTTGTTCTGCTGGCCATTTTCTGTGAAAGAAACCGAAGAAAGCTAAATTTTTGCAAAACAGTACCTCGGACACGGCCCCGTGCTCGCTGAGCACGGCCCCGTGTCCATTTGTCTGCAGGATTTTAGGCTAAGGATTCTTGGAGTTTTAAATTATTTTCATGATTTTTAACTGTGTTTTAAGCTTAGATAATTTAAAACAAAGTTATACGACTAACTTTAAACAAGAATCCTTAGCAAATAATCTTACAAACTTCACATACAGGGTTGGAATCATGGAGTTTCCAAGCTTCCATGGAGGAAATGTTGAAAAATTTTGAAAGAAGAGGAAATGAATAAAAGTGGAAGGGACAAGATGGTCCTTGGGAACCTTCTTTTAGCACTTACCTAGGATGGTATGAGTGAAGATCCCAGGAATCTCTGTCTAGTGAAGTGGTCAAAAATGAGCAGGAATCAGGCTGCATTTAAAGAAAACGACAGCGCACTGGACACGGCCCCGTGTTGGCTGGACACGGCCCCGTGTGCAGAGGAAATCCTGACACATTTTGTCCGTATTCTGACAAAATCAGCAGAGAATCTTTTAAGTGGGCACGGGGGCGTGTTGACCTGGACACGGCCCCGTGTTTGGAGGCTGTCTTATGGAATTTTGTTGCCCCTAAGGATCTTGTTGATATCTGGTGGTTCCTTACTGGATGGAACAACCCCAAAGTGCCTAAGATACCTTAATTGTACTAGACTAAGGCGAGAACGCAAGAGGTTGTCGGTGAGGGTAATTCCTATTTTCATTCTAGGTGGACAAGTCCTACCCTTTTCCGGGCTCTCGTTAAAGAAGGTGTATGCCGAATCGCTCAGGTCTATGTATGCACCGAACGAAGTCGATGGAGAGTCCTTCACGGCACAATCGGCACAGGGACGACTATCGTCCAAGTCTTGTCTAGGTATGAAGGTATTTTCGGGAGCAACGAGGTTGTCGGAATGCGGTTCCAACATTTCTTCATGGTCATCGTCTTGGGACGGATCAATGAAATCCGTCCTAAGTTCTTTTGACCAATTTAGAATTAGCTCTTCTAGTTGAAATAACTCGTCAAGGAGCATTTCCCCTAGAATATCTGGCTGGGCGCATTCGAGGGAGAGATAGTGCTTATTTTTACTTTCGCCCCTCTTAAGGTTATAAGGAATTGGTGGGTCTATATAGTGGGGCCTATAATTTAGAAAGTAACATTTTAATTCTTCATGTTCGCCTCCACACAATTGACACCACGTACCATAAGAGTGCCGAAAGTAAAAAGAATTACTATCACTCATGTTTATGTCAGAAATTACCAACCGTCGGGATCTAACGGTTCTGTTTTCAGTAAGAGAATCTTTGGGCACGGGGGCGTGTTGAGTGAGCACGGCCCCGTGTTCAGCTTACTGTCTGACTTAAAACAGGATTGCCAGTTCCAATGATTGAGCACGGGGGCGTGTTCAGCAGGCACGGCCCGTGCTGAGCTCTGCAGAAGCTGAAAAAACTAAGAAAATCCTAAAAAATTAAAAAGAAAAATAAAAATATGACTAGCCCGTTGATTCCTAACTTTCTTAAAATCCTTGTGTCCCCGGCAACGGCGCCAAAAACTTGATGCGTGTTAAGTGCGATATATTTTTGATGTATATTTTAAGCCCTTTTTACACTTTTAGCCAAGTTTTAAATTTATAAAACACGATATTTACTAACACTAAACACACATATGGGCAAGTGCACTCATCGTGGACGTAGTATAGTGTTGGTAAGATACCGAGGTCGTCCAAGGACACAAGAGCTTTTAATACCGGTTTATCCTCAACGTCTAATCAAATCAAAAAGTTAGAAAAGGTTTTTAAACTAAAAAAATAAAAACTAACTAAATGCTGAAAAATAAAATAAAATAAAAAAACAGATAGACAAGATGAATCACTTGGATCCGACTCGTGTATTAGTATAACCTTTGATTATTTTCGCACTTTTGCACTTGTTTAAGAGATTATCTTAGTTATTGTAGTAGGCCCCTCTTTTGAAGGCGACGTTACCCTCAACCCAGTAGTTTGAGTCAGCAAGGATACAATCCTAAAGGGTTGGATTATTGGAAGATAATGAATTAAGTTATTAATGCAAATTGTGGTAGGCCCCGCTTTTGGCGGTGACGTTACCCTCGGCTAAGTAGTCTGAGTCAGCAGGGATACAGTCCTAAATAGCCGGGTTACAGTATTAATAGTAGTTAACTTATGAGGGGGATGATGGATGATGGTGGTGGATGATGGACAATGGATGATGGTGGTGGATGATGGTGTTATGGTGGTGGTGGGTGGTGGATGAAGTATGAGAGAGGTGGTGTGCCAAGGGATGAGTTGAAATGAAACTAAGCACTCCTATTTATAGGCTGAACAGAAGGCTGGGCACGGCCCCGTGTCCGCTGGACACGCCCCCATGCCCGTCTGACACTCTCTCTCTTCATTAATTGTAATTCGCAATTACAATTAATGCGCCTGCTGTACTTTTGCCACGCCCCCGTGCTCATTGGACACGGCCCCGTGGTGGGCAATAGAAGCTTCTATAGGTTTGTCTTTTCTGCTGCTTCTTGGGCACGGCCCCGTGCTGGCTGAGCACGGGGCATGTTCAGTCTTCTGTCTTCTCTTCTCTGCTTGGGAGGATGCCGTTGAGGGTTCGGGCAATCCACTTTTGTTCCTTTTCTTGTATTTATGTTAGACTTAGCTGTCTTTTTGCTTCTTTTGTGAATTTAAGCTCATTTCATCCTGAAAATACAAAAGGAAGACAAAAACACTCTTTTTCCAACATTAGTACTTAAAAAGGGTTAGTTTTATGCCTCATTTGATGTAATTTATATGTTGCATTTTACACACATCAATGGCAGTTGTTTATTTGCTTCTAGAGACCCCTAGGTAGGCTACGACCTACAACTACTAGATGGGCTCTAAAGCTTTATTATTTCCTCGCTTTCCTAGCAAGCTAACACCTTAAACACCTGTCACATACGTTAAAATAAAGTCAATACATATAATGTAAAGGTGAGCACACAAGTTTGATAATAGCATATAGAGTTCGAATAGTTTACGCATAACCAGACACGTACACAGAGGAAAACGATGCATGTTAATTATTGTAGGATCGTTTCGAGACCTAAATGAGTCGATCAGAGGTGTTTTCGTCAATTACAGGTGCGGAAAACAAGTAATTAACGTAGGAATAGCTTGCGATTCACTTTAAACTCTTTCTGTATTAATTTGACAGCAATTACAATCAGTTCTCGATCCGGCAGCACTTCGGTACGAGATTCAGCAAACGTTACAAATGAAATCGCTCATGGGGCTATATATAGGCTTTTGGGATCGCTTATTGGACATGCCCAATAAGCGATCCAGACATGTGTCACTCGAGCGATCCAATATGTCCAAATAAGCGATCCAACATGTTTGATGTTCGAGCGATCCACATTCGTCTGAACGAGCGATCCTAGAATCTAATGGGCCTAAAGAGCGATCCAACTATCTTAATCCTATACAATTTCACTATTTCTTGTATTTCGTGCCCAGATCTAACATCTTAAGTCTATGACTCGATACAAGACGGAATCAGCAGATGTAGTGCACCAACAGACTCCCCCTCAGATGTTGATGGAGTCGACTATCGAGTCACAACAATGCTATGTCTTCACATCTTCAGTCTTGATCAGTCTTTGGGCTTCTTTCTCTCTATCTTCTTCTCTTTCTCTTTTATCATCAACAGACTCCCTCACTTTGAGGTTTGACATCTTTTGAGTTTATTAAGTCCAACATGTGCTCCCCCTCAAATATTGACTTTTCCTACACAACAACTCAACCACAACATAAGTTTTATGATAAACGTTTAAGCATATAAACATCACCAAACAAACAAACTAACCAGCCAAATAGTTACTGATGAACCACTTGGAATTATGATGTTTTTCTTATCAAAACAAACACAAACACCCAAACCAATTGTTCATCATGTTTAGCACTTTGAATTTTGAAAATCAGCCATTCAACATCAGTTGTCGAAAATCTTTTTGTGTTTTCAAAAATTTATGCTAAAACACACCAAAAATATTTTTGGATTTTCTGAAAGGAAATACATGCAGAAATGAACTATTTACAGACAATATTTTTGTGAGTTCGTGCAAGAGGATCATATCAGTTTTTGAGACAAATCACCAACACCGTTAAGCTTTAAACATACTCAGTTATAAACAATTTACCTAGATTGTCAGTATGTTTGTCCACTTAAATTTTCACACAGACTTCAATTGATTCGAGATACGATATTAATGTCTTAGAGACTTAAACTTAATTGTGTATCACTCCACTTGAATATACTCCTGTATCCAGATCCCAAATATTCAGTCTTACAGGTGAGTATACCACAGATGATATCTGTAAAGGGATAGATGCGAAACCGTGAGAGCTCAGGTCAGAACTTCCGTTCAGCAGAGAGATGACGGCTCGACTTTTGGTGGGTCCACTTTAGAGGATCTTTTTTACAACAGCAATGACTATCAATTTTATTGTTTCATCGATTTGCTGAGGGCGATGCTATGTTTCAAGCATTTTGCGAAAAGTATTATCCGGGGACTAGGTCAGTACTTCCATACAGCAAAAGTCCCGGGATAATACCCCAGATATCACTGAGTATAAAGACCTAGTATCTCAGAATACAGGACCTTTCAAACAAGATTTCGGGGGTTACCCATATATCCAAGAATAGTTACCCACGAATCAAGCAAGTTTGATTTAGGTTTATATCTCGTTTCAATTTACTAAATGTGCGAAAATCTACTGACACATCCGCAGTAAGATCGTTTATCACATTTTGACTTTCCAATTCTTTAGCGTGTCGTGATAGTCCACTGATGTACTATCATTTCCTCTTTTATGCAACAAAAACTCATTTTTGATTTTATCATGTTTTTGGTTTTTTCAAATTTTCTAATGTTTTTGGATTTTCTGAAATTTTCTTACTCCCCCTAAAATGCAAACATATTAACGAAAATATGAAAACAAACTGTACAGAAACATGACAACCGATATCAAATTACCTCAAATAGCCATTCACTAGGCATAAACAATCAGAACTCCCCCTATCAACAAACTATTTTCCCATTTAGATTTCAAAACACTTGAGTTTGTTTTAATCAAAATGGTTTTCCTGGAAAATAAGTTTGATTGATTTTACCACTTGTAGATTTATCAAACAAATGTTCGGGGATGTGGTTCATCATCTTGACTTCCAACCAAAAGTAGGAAAATACAAGTACAACTTAATGTCCTTGATTTACCATATGCAATCAAAACATCTAACCACTTGTAATTATAACCAACAAACATAAACAAACCTCTTTACCGTTTGTATGATTGACGTTACCGAATAATATTCAAGAAAGATGCCGATTCATGCTCCACGCTTACCAACCTGGGAGCTCCGGCAAGTCCTGAGACTTACTGTTCATAATATGTACCATCCCAGTCACAAACCAGGGATGGTTCAACCTTTTCTTTCTTTGTTTTCTTCTCATAAAATTCCTTAACCCCTTTGACTTTTCGATCAATCATCTTGCCAAAGATATGTTTTACCTTGGGATTAAAGACCTTCTCAGCATCAAATTCCTGTTCATCATGATAAAATTGGTTAGAAATTTCAACTTTACCAATTTTCTTTTTATAATTTTCAGCCCGAAGTGATGGAAATTCCTCATCATTCAAAATCGGAACTAATTTTTCATCTTTTAAAACAGCTTCACCGTTTAAAACAGCTTGTGGCTCAACTGACTTTGTGGAATCAGTTTCATCGCCTGAAGATAGCTCCTCTGATTTCGACCTATCAGAATCATCGCTAGAGCTTTCACTAATACTCTTAACAACCCATTTCTGGTTGTCAGATGTTGTTCTTTTCTTGTAAAACTTGTTCGAACTCTCACCAATTTCAAAAATAGAATCTTTAAACAATTTAGTTCTATCCAGTGGTGATTCGAACGCAAACACCTTTTCTGAGATTTTACGAAAAACTCCCTGTTTTGATTGTATCGCCTGAGAACAATCTTTGGCAATATGTCCAACGTTGTTGCACTTGAAACAGGTTCTCGAGTCCTTCTTTTGTTCAGCTACCTTCTTCAACTAAGCTTGTTTCTTTTTCAGAAATTCACTGTTTGTTTCCCTCCAGAAACTTGTCTTTTCTTCTTCATCGGTTGATGTACCTGAAACAAATGACATTTTTGATTTAAATCACGAACATATTTTTCATTTTTCTGTTTTTCTGTAGGAGTAAAACCAAGACCTTTCTTTTTGAAATTACCGTTATGGTTTGATTTCTTTTGAAACCCAGAACCAGAACCGTAACTCTTTTTCTTGTTTAATCTTTGTTGAATTCTTGAGGTGTAAGGTTTAGGTTTTTCATTAAAACACAAGCCTTTTATTTCAGAAATATTAATTTCTGTAAGTAAGAAAACCTTGTTTATCAATTCAGTTTTAACACCTCTTATTGGAAATTCTTCATCAGAATATAATTTGTCAGAATCATTCAAAGTATAAGCAACTTTAAACAATCCATCATCCAAATTAGATTTTGACAATAGGAATTTTCTATCATAAACTAATTTTCCCTGTTTTTTTGTTTGCCCCGAAGTTTTTTACTCAGATTTTGACTCTGACGCGGACTCCGACTTTGACTCTTCACTGTCATCACTATCTAACACATGATCCACGACTTTCTTCATCAATTGAGACTGTTGATCAGTGTCAGATGGTGTAAACACAACATCAATATTATCTGGAAGATTGACCGACGACTCAGACTCCCACTGTAGATTTGTGGCCTTTTTGACTCTTTCATCGTTAGGATGTCTAGGCAAATATCCATTTTCCAGCGGAGGTGGACATTTGTTATAACTGACACTTTTCTTCTTACCAGATAACATCATTTCAGTGTCTTTCTTCTTGTCATTCTTTTTCTTTTCAACAAGTTTTTCATCAACACTAACTTCAACTGCTTTTTCTTCAGTTATCTCATCTTCTTCCCAGACCTTCATGCTTTCAACTGTAGGATAAATCATGTCAATCACATAGGAAGTACATGAGTAACTTTTTAATAAACGATTAACTCTCTCCGTTTCGATTCGTTGCAGCTCAAGCTTCTGTTCTAAAGCAGCACACTTCTCAATATAGTTGTTTACAACTTTCTGCTTAGTCATAAACGCTCCCTGAAGAGTCTTCATAGCAACTGCTTGTTCTTCACTCGTTTGATTGTACTGATTCATTGTCTTGTTCAGCACATCATATGACTCCTTCAGACTGTTTAAGTTGTAAATCAACGTGCTGTTCTGTTTTTTCACAATCTCACAGTTTTCACACTTTACCGGAATCTTTTTCGCATCAACATGTTCTTCAACTTTAAACTTAGGCACTTCTGTCACCTTTTGCCTTCTTACCACCGGAACCTCTTCATCATCACTACTCACCGGTGTCTTGATCTTTTTCTTTTTCTTTTTCTTCTCCTTCTTGACTTTTTCGTCTTCGCTATCACTCTCAGCAAGCAACTTCATATCTTCTCTGTATTTTCTCGCCCAATACTCTGTATCATCATCACTATCATCTACAATCTTTGCTGTAAATGCTGTGTAAGCTGTTGTTTGATCAGGAATGTAATCATCGTAAGTAAAATTTGCCCAGCTAAAACCTTCTGGTAATCTCTCATCATCTTGATCGATTATCAAAGCACTACCATCCCTTCTTTTACCACAACCATAACTGCTCACACAAGCTCTCTTTCCTGTATCTTCAACCACATCTCTTCCATGTGCAGTCTGAGCTTGATGTTTTTGTTATTGAGATGATTGACCAACTTGGTGATAGATAGCTTTCCGATAATAATCGTTATTGTTGTTGAACGGATTTTGAGCTCCACTTGCTTCTCGGTTTGTGCACTCCCTCTTAAAGTGTCCTTTTTCCCTGCATCGAAAACAAGTGACTTTAGATTTGTCAAAACCTAAAGTAGAAACATTTGCATCACGAAGATCATCTCTCCCCGTGATCTGTTTGAATTTCTCAGCTCTCCGTAAAACACTAGCCAGACACCACTTTATGTCCATCAGTTCCATCTCTTCAGCATCTATCTGGTCGTAGTCTTCTTTGGTCAACATTGGATTGCCGATACGACCTGCAACAAAACAAGTGTAAGATTCCAAAACCATTCCTAATAAAGACATTTGGTTTTTGGCAACTTCCTCAGAATAATCTTGATCATTTTCAAGATTCAATACAATGTTGCACTGTAATCTTCTCCCGTTTTTAGTTGCTGAAATGTTTGGATCATATGATGAAAACGACGTAAAGCTGGTTTTGCTGTTTGATCCTGTTGATGGACTTTCTGATGAACTTTTGGCACTCATACCAGTCACAATCTTTGGAGATAGATTTGATGATTTCTCATTTATCCCAGCTTTATAATATAACCCGATGTCTTGTTCTCCATCAAAATCTTTCATTCTAATCACTTTCCGTTGTTCCATTTCTTGAGCTTCGATCTTTTCGATGAACTTACTGAGCGTCAAATTGCTAAAACCTTTCTTGTTTCTGAGCATCATCAAGTATGTGCCCCAACTCTCATATGGCAATGCATCAGCAAGTTTTTCAATCAACTCCTCATTACTCTTTTCAATACTCAATCTTTTCATATTTGCAAGCAGATTACAATATCGTTCAATAATCTCTCTCGTACTCTCATTCTTCAACCCTCGGAATAAATCAAACTCTTTCTTCAGAAGTGATTTCTTGCTCTTGACCATTTCCTCACTTCCTCTAAACTTCGAATGTAATGCTTTCCAAATCGAGTACGAAGTTCCATTATGTTGTAAAAGAACCATGATATCTTCTTTGTCTGCCTGTTGAAGAAGACTAAGCATCATTTTTTCATCTTTGTACTTTTTCCGAACATCAGTAGTAAGATCTTTGATCGGAATGGGTTCTTCATCATCATTCAATGGTCTAACATATTTTGTCTCGACACATTCCCAAGCGTCAAGATAATTCGCTTGCACCCAATTTTCAAACCGACCTTCCCAACCCTTATATTCTTCGATGTTCATTAGTTTGGGAGGTTTTTGCATCGTCCCTGTTTCGTTTTCTAACATTGTGGTTTGAATAGCAGTGATTGGAGTACTTGGAGTAGCGAATGCATTATAAAAGTCCTCGTCCATTTTCAAATATTTACAAAAATTCAACAATCAGCTTTAAAAGCGAACTGGGGATGTCAACTGGACACAAAAGCGGACTAAATGTTCAAACTGTCACAAGAGCGGCCCAACAGAATCAGATGAGCGGACCGGATGGGTCCAAATAAGCGGACCAGGTCAGTGTCTGTTCGAGCGGACCAGAACTTGTTCGATCGAGCGGTCCAAAAATGATACTATACGAGCGGTTCACCTATGGTCACAAAAGCGGTTCAAACAGATTCCCTTTGAGCGGACTGATTCTGAATTTTGAAGCGATCCAGGTAGAATGTCCGAATAAGCGGGCCCAATCAATGTCCGTATGAGCGGTCCAAACGCTGTTCGTTCGAGCGGACTGACTTCGATTCCATTTTTGACCCACTTAAACTTCGAATTTCGACACCAAACTTTCAAGGGTTTGTCTCTATGTAGTTGCGCACAATCCCTGAGATTTTGAGCTAATTCTGACGGTTGGAAGTGTTTGAATATGAAAAAGAAGGTGTAGAAGCTAGAAATTTTGATGATTTTAAGCTATTCTCTGCAGAACTCCTCCTCCTGAAGCTCTGATACCAATTGTAGGATCGTTTCGAGACCTAAATGAGTCGATCAGAGGTGTTTTCGTCAATTACAGGTGCGGAAAACAAGTAATTAACGTAGGAATAGCTTGCGATTCACTTTAAACTCTTTCTGTATTAATTTGACAGCAATTACAATCAGTTCTCGATCCGGCAGCACTTCGGTACGAGATTCAGCAAACGTTACAAATGAAATTGCTCATGGGGCTATATATAGGCTTTTGGGATCGCTTATTGGACATGCCCAATAAGCGATCCAGACATGTGTCACTCGAGCGATCCAATATGTCCAAATAAGCGATCCAACATGTTTGATGTTCGAGCGATCCACATTCGTCCGAACGAGCGATCCTAGAATCTAATGGGCCTAAAGAGCGATCCAACTATCTTAATCCTATACAATTTCACTATTTCTTGTATTTCGTGCCCAGATCTAACATCTTAAGTCTATGACTCGATACAAGACGGAATCAGCAGATGTAGTGCACCAACAATTATCGACATGGGACCATCGGTACCAACGACTGCGGATTGACTGTCCGAGACAGTTCGCAATACATGAATACCACCGTAATCCATGCAAGTAATTGTCCTTAACAACCCCGTGTGAATGGGTGCTGAGTCCAAACTATAGTACTATGTTGCTAAGGCAGGCAGATAGCACTCCACGTGTAAACATAATAAACAGCATTCATTTAGTCAAATAGCACATGCAATCAGTTACCGTTCAAATAGTTGTGTTTGATTGTGATTTGATAGATAACGTATGTAACGCCCAAAAGTGCTGAAAGCAAAAAAGGTATCGAGTATACTCACAGTGATTTGGTTATGGATTGAAGGGAGCGCTGAGAGTAGGTTAGCCTGAATAGTTCGATAGCAAAACGATGAGTAACGCGGAAATGCAAAACAAGTGATATTGGGTCGATTGGTTCGGCCGATCGGACAACAGGTTCGATCGAACGGGCCGTTCGTTCGGTTTGAAAGTCCGTTTGAACAGTCCCATTCAATCGGCCGGTAGGCTCGATCGGCTGGTCCTTTCGAGTGGATTGTTTCTTCCTTTAGGGAAAGATGTGTTTGTGTATGATGGTTTGAACTTTTGAGGTTTTTGCAGCATTATCAGGACATATTGGAGTATCCTTACCTTTCAGTTCGGTCGATCGAACGGTCCATTCGATCGGTTAGCCCAACCGATCGGTTAGTCACTCAATATAGTCCCTTAGTAATGTGTCACTCGATCGGATGGCATGCTCGATCGGGTGGCACTCCAATGCTTCGAACCAGTTGAAAAATGGTTAAGTGTTGAAGCATAGTATCTCATGATCCGAAGAGTAACGTTACTAATCGAGTGGTAGGTTCGATCGAACATCACCTCGTCAATACCATACTTCATGAATATGTGGGACCATGTGTTAGCCGATCGGCTGGCCCGGTCGATCGGCTGGGAAGTCCGTTCGGTTGGGCTGTTCGTTCGAACAGTCTAACCGCTCGGCCAGTATTTCTGACCTGGTTGGCCTATCGTCTAACACTTGGCTGTTTTGATTATTTGTTATGATTTGAGGTATTTTGATGATGAGTTGAACCATAGACCTTAGGTTCTTACTTGTTTCACTGGTTCGGGCAGGAATCACCCAAGTCCGGCCAGTAAACCATTCGGAATAGCAGTTCGGCGTTTAACCCGAAATCGGTGAACCTCGTGGTTAGAATCCGAACCTTGAACCATGTGATAGCTAGAACGATTTGTGAGCTGGTTCAAGCTCCGTTTCTACCGGTTTTGGTGTGTTGAGTGTAAAAGAGTTGAAAGAAAGTCGGAAAATCCGTTTTTCAATCTTTCACACCGTGAAATGTTAAGATCCTTGATAGATTTTAGTTTGTTTGTGTGGAAATCGGTTAGATCTAAGCTAATCATGGTTGAATGATGCCAAGACATGATGTTCTTGAAGAACACCATGATGACATCACCCAAGAACACCTAGATCTTGGTGATTTCATGGTTAGATTCCAAGTTTTGAAAGATAGAAAGGTGTAGAATCATTAAGTGAACAAGAACGTACAAGATTTAGAGTGAAAACTTACCGAATTGAGGAGAAATCTGAGAAATAGTGAAGAATAGGAGCTGGCCGGTCAGAACTTTCCAAAAGTGGAAATGAAGACAAGGACAGCCAAACATTAAGTCCCTAGGTTTTTTATGGTTCAAGAATAGATCGAGAAACAACCATATCTCGTGGTTGGATTGGTGTAACTTTGCTTTTTTGTAATGTGTCCTTTGTAGTTTGTTCTCGGTTTTCGAGTTCGGGTGTGTTTTATTAAAGTTCTCCTTTCAAAAAAAAAATAAATAAATGGAGTTCTCATTAGGCACACAAACATATGGGCAGGTTTGACTGCTTCAAATAGAGAATGTCGAATACGGGCAGATTTGACCATTTCAAATAGAGTACATCGAAAAGTGCATAATACACTTATACGAAGTAATTCACTAGTTTAATATGATAGAAAAAAAGTAAGGAAAACACCTTATTTATTTAAGTTCAAGACATCAAGCAAAATGTACAAATCTTTATACGATCCATACAATTCTCTACTAATCCTCTAACAACAATCTAATGGGGTGCTAAAACTGTATAACCTTGCCCATATTTAGATGGTAACTTTTAGCAGTTAGACTTGCATACCTTGAATCTTCGTATTATTTCAGACATCTTATTTCTTCACGTGTAAATATTAATTCTATTTTAGGCTCACGTTGTATTTGAAAAATCAAAAAAGGTACACCAATAAAGACGTGTGGGGGCTTCCAAAAGGGGAAAGGTGTGTCCGATCGGCCAGGGTTGCTGATCGAATGGGCTGTCCGATCGAACGGCATGTTCGATCGGTTGGCCTGTTCGATCAGGATGTCCTGTTCGATTGGCACAACCTTTTGAGCGTTTCGCGATGATTTTCGATAATTCGATTGCGATGAACGATGATTTGAGTATGATGGAGTTCCTAATCAAATTACTTTTAATAGTTGGGATTATATCTAACATATAAGCATCCTTACTTCATAATTCGATTTTCGATTGAGTTCGATTACCCTTCGAGTTTCGATTTGATTCGATTGATTCACCACACAAGACAACATAAAGTAAACATGCACAGTTACACATAAGGCACACACACACGTATGAAAGTACCAAAGTTCGCATAATTCGAGGTTCGAGTTCGATGATTGATTCGATTAGCTTGATTATTGATTGATTAACTTTATTGCATTGTTACTTCCTGCTATTCAAGGTCGGTTAATGGTTCGCATTCGACTAACATTCGATTCATTTTGATTATACAACACTTACTCCACATAATACAAAAATTAAAATAGATTAATTACAATAAAGAGGGGTCAAATGTTGACTTTTATTTGACTTTGACATCTGGAAAACACGGGGTGTTACAGCCTCCCCTTGTTTAGGGAATTTCGTCCCGAAATTAGGCTGAAAGCCGTACATCACCGTAATTTTACCAATTTGATGCTTCAGATTTATCTGAACAACTGCGGGTACTTGGCCTTCATGTCACTTTCGAGTTCCCAAGTGAACTCCGCGCCTCGTTTGCCTTCCCATCAGACTTTCACGATCGGAATGCGAGAGTGTCTGAGTTGCTTGGTTTGGCGATCCATGATCTCGACAGGCTTTTCCACGAAGTGTAAAGTTTCGTTGACCTGAAGATCATCGAGCGGTACGATTGCATCATGGTCAGCTAAGCACTTTCGGAGGTTTGACACATGGAAGGTCGGGTGGACGTTACTAAGTTCCTCCGGTAAATTGAGTCTTAGGCGACTTTTCCGATCCTTTCCAGAATCCTAAAAGGTCCAACGTATCGAGGCGCGAGTTTCCCTTTCTTTCCGAATCGGACTACACCCTTCCAAGGTGATACCTTTAGGAGTACGTAGTCACCAACTTCAAATTCAAGGGGCTTGCGTCTTTTATCGGCGTAACTTTTCTGTCTGTTCCGAGCTTTCACCAAGTTGTCTCTTATCTGGTGGATTTTGTCAGTCGTTTCTTGTAGAATCTCGGGACCGGTTAATTGAGAATGACCGATCTCGTGCCACACAATAGGCGAACGACATCTTCTACCATATAAGGCCTCGAATGGTGCCATTTGGATGCTGGCATGATAGCTGTTATTGTACGAGAATTCGACTAATGGCAGGTGTTTGCTCCAACTACCACCAAAATCAATAACACACGCACGAAGCATGTCTTCAAGAGTACGGATCGTTCTTTCAGTCTGTCCGTCGGTTTGTGGATGGAATGCAGTACTCAAATTCAGCGACGTACCAAGGGCCGCTTGAAATGTTTCCCACAATCTTGAAGTAAACCGAGCATCACGATCAGAGATGATGTCGCGAGGCGTACCATGATTACGAATGATCTCGTCGGTGTAGATTTGGGCTAGCTTGGCCACCTTATAGTCTTCTCGTATCGGCAAAAAGTGGGCTGATTTGGTTAGACGATCAACTATAACCCAAATACTGTCGTGACTTGATGGCATGGGCGGGAGCTTCGTTATGAAGTCCATAGCTATGCTCTCCCACTTCCATATAGGTATCAGCGGTTGTTCGAGTAAGCCAGAAGGTCTTTGGTGTTCAGCCTTGACTCTTGCACAGGTTAAGCAACTACCAACATAGAGAGCGATATCCCGTTTCATTCCCGGCCACCAGTATTTGTAACGAAGATCCTGGTACATTTTGTCAGCACCGGGATGAATGGAGTATCGGGATTTGTGGGCTTCATTCATGATAATCTTTCGCAATTCGGTCCTTTTGGGGATCCAAATTCGGTCCAGATAGTAGAATATCCCATCGGATTTGCTTACAAGCTGAGCTCCATCGTGATGAATCCTCTCTTTCTTCAATGTACGCTCGTTAAAGCAAGCATGTTGAGCTTAGCGGATGAGGGTTTCGAGGTTATGCTGCGCTTGGACATTTCGGACACTGAGCACATAATTCTTCCTGCTGAGCGCGTCGGCAACCACATTCGCCTTGCCTGGGTGATAACGAATCTCACAGTCGTAATCGTTGAGGAGTTCTACCCATCGGCGTTGACGCATATTGAGTCTCTCTGATCGAAGATATGTTGTAAACTCCTGTGATCGGTGAAGATCGTACACTTGGTACCATACAGGTAGTGTCACAAATCTTTAATGCAAAGACAACTGTGCCTAGCTCGAGGTCATGGGTTGTATAGTTCTTCTCGTGGGTCTTGAGCTGTCGAGATGCGTAAGCTATAACCTTGTCTCGTTGCATAAGAACACAGCCAAGACCAAGGTTCGAAGCATCACAATAGACAACAAAGTCGTCGCTTCCGTCGAGCAGCGTAAGAATCGGTGCATTGCACATCATAGGCTTGAGAGTTTGGAAGGCAATATCTTGCGCGGTTCCCCACACAAAAGGCTTGTCTTTATGGGTAAGAGCGGTAAGCGGCATAGAGATTTTTGAGAATCCTTCGATAAATCGTCGATAATAGCCCGCTAGTCCGAGAAAAGAACGAACTTTAGACGGGTTCTTAGGCGTAATCCAACTTTTAACTGCTTCAATCTTCGCGGGATCGACGTGTATACCCTGTCTATTCACGATGTGACCCAGAAACTGAACCTCCTTCAACCAAAATTCGCACTTGGAGAACTTGGCATAGAGTTGGTTCCCCTGAAGTAACTCGAGAACCAAACGTAGATGTTGCGCGTGTTCGGTCTTCGACTTGGAATAGATCAAGACATTGTCAATGAACACGATGACGAAACGGTCTAAGAAGGGCTTACACACGCGATTCATCAGATCCATGAAAACCGCGGCGGCGTTAGTTAAACCAAAAGGCATAACAACGAATTCATAATGGCCGTATCGGGTTCCGAATGCGGTTTTAGGTATATCTTCCTCTTGAATCCGCAATTGATGATAACCTGAACGCAGATCGATTTTCGAGAAACACTGGGCACCTTGCAGCAGATCGATTTTCGAGAAACACTGGGCACCTTGCAACTGATCAAACAAGTCGTCGATTCGGGGTAGAGGGTATCGGTTTTTGATGGTCAGCTTATTCAATTCCCGGTAGTCGATGCACATCCGGAACGACCCATCCTTCTTTTTGACAAAAAGGACTGGCGCGCCCCAAGGAGAAGTGCTCGGGCGAATAAAGCCTTTTTCTAGCAATTCCTGGAGTTGGTTCGAGAGTTCCCGCATTTCGGATGGAGCGAGTCGATAAGGGGCTTTGGCAACAGGGTTAGCTCCAGGAATAAGGTCGATGCGAAAGTCGATATCACGACTTGGCGGTAATCCAGGGAGATCATCAGGGAACACCTGAGGAAACTCACGGACCATTGGGACGTCTTTGACTTCAACTTTCTTTTTCTTTTCCTTCTCCGCTACTACAATGTTGGCCAAGAAGGCTCTGTATTCCTTGCGGAGATACTTGCTGGCTTGAATACATGACATGAGCTTGAGACCTTTTGACGCAGTTTCACCGTACACACATAGAAGATCACCATTGGCGAGCGAGAATCGAATCATCTTATCGAAGCACACAACTTCAGCATGGTTTTCGCGAAGAATGTCCATGCCTACTATGACGTCGAAACTTCCGAGTTGCATCATAATAAGGTCGATTGGGAAGATGTGATTGTTGAGCTCAAGAGTACAATCACGGAGTATAGAGTTAACGGCGACAGTTATTCCAGTAGCAACTTCGACTTCGAATGACGACGAAAGATAAGAGCGCTTACGACTAAGGAGCTTCTCGAATTCAAACGACACAAAGCAGTTATCGGCTCCAGTATCAAACAAACATGATGCATATATACCATTCACAAGGAACGTACCATTGACCACGTTGTTGTCAGCTTGAGCCTGACGGGCGTTGATGTTGAAGGTTCTGGCATGGGCTGCTTGCTGCTGTTGCTGAGGCTGCTGTTGTTGCTACTGCTGGGGCTGCTGGGGCTCTTGCTTGACTACCCTGTTCGGGTACCTGTTTGCAAAGTGGTTGGGATCACCACATGCAAAGCAGACTCGAGCATTGACTGCTGGTGCTTGAGCTGCTGGTTGGCCTTGAGGGGCAGGGAGCAGAGCTTGATTGGCAACGGCTTGAACTGGGGCTTGACGGGGACCATAGCGACAGTTCGCAGTGAAATGCCCGTAGAGATTGCAGTGAGCGCAGAAACGACAAGCCAAACCCACTGGATGATGATAGGAGCATGTCAGGCAGAGTGGGTGAGGGCCTGTGTATGCACGCTTCGCTGGCGGTGCATTGATCACTGGAGCTGAGCGCTGGTGTTGCTGCTGCTGGACTGGTACAGCCTGAAGGGGAGCAGCAGTGGTTGCGGCAGCACAGCTCTTGTTGTTGGAGCTGTTGTTCTTCTTCCTTCTTCTTGAAGACTTGGAGGCTTGAGCAGTGGTGTTGTCGGTGGATGCTGTTGTGGCTTGATGCAAATACTTGGTTTGCTTATCCCAGAAACCAGCCTTTACCCGCTTGTCGTTGATCTCAGCGGCTAGCAGGTAGGTTTCCTCGATGGTTGCTGGCTTGGAGGCGTGAACAAAATCTGCTACACAGTTTGGCAGAGCTCGGATATACTTCTTGATGGTCATATCTGGAGTCTTAACCTGATCGGGACAGATGATACTTAGCTGCTTGAAGCGAGCAGTGAGAGCAGCGTTGTCTCTGTCCTTCTGCTTGATAACCCAAAATTCATCCTCCAGCTTTTGGCGTTCATGAGGAGGGCAGAATTCATCAATCATAATTGCCTTCAGTTCCTCCCATGTCAGCTCGTGAGCTGCATCATTCCCACGCTTGTTTCGTTCAGCGGTCCACCAGTCTAGAGCACGGGACTGGAAGACGCCAGTAGCATTGAGAGTTCGGAGATTTTCGGGGCATCCGCTTTGTCGGAGGGTGACTTCAATCAAGTCGAACCAATGAAACATGGCAGTAGGGCCATCCTCACCGGTGAACTCCTTTGGTCCACACGCTTTGAACTGCTTGAAGCTAAAAGCAGCTTTGCTGGAATCTTTAGGGGTATCAGCATGAGATCCTTCAGAGGACTTGCTGGCGTTCTCGTACACCTCACTCACAGCTTTCGCCACGGATTTGGAGATGATGGCAGCAAGACGCCTGTCTCTTTTCTCTTGGCGGGTAAGACATTGACGGGATCCAGATGACGACATGGTCTGCAACAGACATCGTCACAGGACTCATCACAACGTAATCGAATCTCACCTCACACGTCTAGATTACTAAAGCTTAGGAACACATCGAAACACATATCACGTAAACACATAGGCACAAAAGCACGGAATCCACATAACCACAGAAGCACATAAGCAAGCAGGGCACAGAAGCACATAAACATATACACATTTTAGCACAGAGACAGTCAGAAAACAGAAACCTATCCTTCAAGTCAAGTGTCGCTCATACAGTGATCGCGTACAGCATATCGAGTAGCATAGTATAGCATAGCCTAACTTAGTCGTATAGCATAGCATAGTATCATCTAGATTGCATCACCAGAGGGGTCAAATTGAGATGGAATAGCAATACGAATTGTGTGTGTTGATTGAAATGATAGCAAAATCGAATAACATCCCAAAACATAAACACGTAACCAGGTAAAACACATAAAAGTACATAAAATCAACGAGTCAACATGTAAAATCGAGAGATAGATTGTCTGCGGCTACTAGACATCGACTAGCCAAAGCATTTCAACTATTCACAGTGGACTTGTCATCACTTTCGACTCTAGAGGTCGTGTTACTGCCTCGATTCTCGGGCATTCCACACGTATTCCCTAGGTCTTACTTGTGAGTTCAGGTCGTTGGAGTCCGCCGAATGCTTTGGTGGGATGGAAATGTAGTTCGGAACAAACTACCAAGGTTAGGGTTTCACCCCTAGCTTAGCAATTTCGTCCTTGTTTTTAAGAAAATTTCGGGAGAATTTGCATCAAAATGCGGGTTTCACCCCTGATTTGATATAATTCTCCTTGTTTATTGACGAAAATAATGAGATACTCATAAATAATCAGCATAAGTCAGGCAATTTGGTCAGGAGTTTGCGGTTTTCACACCTAATCCTGACTAGATTGCTGACTTTGATTGGAGTTCGAGTGCAGTGATAGCGAAGAATAGCATAAATAAACACATAAACTTGGTCTTGTTGGTTCCTAGCTATAGTCTAGGTCTCTAAGACAGCGACCTGGACTAGGTCGTGTCTAACCTAATTTCCTATAGTTATGGCTCTGATACCAATCTGTCACACCCCAACCGATGGCGGAATCATCGGGGCGCGGCACTGAGCGAAACAGATTGTCCAGAAGTTTCCACGACAACTATTATTACAAATTCAGTTAAACGATACGTCCCATATCGTATCCCAAATAAATAAACAAGTTATCATAGATAACAACTAAACAAGTACACTGTTTCGCCAACTCAGATTCAATTATTACAAACCATACGAATAAAATACTGTTCTAGAGTCATTGAGACTCGTCTGGACAAGATCTACAGACAACCAATGCCATAGTCTCCTGATCAGACAACTCCAACGGCTCCATGGCAGTTGTTTATTTGCTTCTAGAGACCCCTAGGTAGGCTACGACCTACAACTGCTAGATGGGCTCTAAAGCTTTATTACTTCCTCGCTTTCCTAGCAAGCTAACACCTTAAACACCTGTCACATACGTTAAAATAAAGTCAATACATATAATGTAAAGGTGAGCACACAAGTTTGATAACAGCATATAGAGTTCGAATAGTTTACGCATAACTAGGCACGTACACAAAGGAAAACGATGCATGTTAATTATCGACATGGGACCATCGGTACCAACGACTGCGGATTGACTGTCCGAGACAGTTCGCAATACATGAATACCATCGTAATCCATGCAAGTAATTGTCCTTAACAACCCCCGTGTGAACGGGTGCTGAGTCAAAGCTATAGTACTATGTTGCTAAGGCAGGCAGATAGCACTCCACGTGTAAACATAATAAACAGCATTCATTTAGTCAAATAGCACATGCAATCGGTTAGCGTTCAAATAGTTGTGTTTGATTGTGATTTGATAGATAATGTATGTAACGCCCAAAAGTGCTGAAAGCAAAAAGGGATCGAATATACTCACAATGATTTGGTTATGGATTGAAGGGGGATCGAATATACTCACAATGATTTGGTTATGGATTGAAGGGAGCGCTGAGAGTAGGTTAGCCTGAATAGTTCGATAGCATAACGATGAGTAACGCGGAAATGCAAAATAAGTGATATTGGGTCGATTGGTTCGGTCGATCGGACAACAGGTTCGATCGAACGGGCCGTTCGTTCGGTTTGAAAGTACGTTTGAACAGTCCCATTCGATCGGCCGGTAGGCTCAATCGGCTGGTCCTTTCGAGTGGATTGTTTCTTCCTTCAGGGAAAGATGTGTTTGTGTATGATGGTTTGAACTTTTGAGGTTTTTGCAGCATTATCAGGACATATTGGAGTATCCTTACCTTTGAGGTCGGTCGATCGAACGGTCCGTTCGATCGGTTAGCCCAACCGATCGGTTAGTCACTCAATATAGTCCCTTGGTAATGTGTCACTCGATCGGGTGGCATGCTCGATCGGGTGGCACTCCAATGCTTCGAACGAGTTGAAAAATGGTTAAGTGTTGAAGCAGAGTATCTCATGATCTGAAGAGTAACGTTACTAATCGAGTGGTAGGTTCGATCGAACATCACCTCGTCAATACCATACTTCATGAATATGTGGGACCATGTGTTAGCCGATTGGCTGGCCCGGTCGATCGGCTGGGAAGTCCGTTCGGTTGGGCTGTTCGTTCGAACAGTCTAACCGCTCGGCCAGCATTTCTGACCTGGTTGGCCTATCATCTAACACTTGGCTGTTTTGATTATTTGTTATGATTTGGAGGTATTTTGATGACGAGTTGAACCATAGAACTTAGGTTCTTACTTGTTTCACTGGTTCGGGCAGGAATCACCCAAGTCCGGCCAGTAAACCATTCAGAACGGCAGTTCGGCGTTTAACCCGAAATCGGTGAACCTCATGGTTAGAATCCGAACCTTGAACCATGTGATAGCTAGAATGATTTGTGAGCTGGTTCAAGCTCCGTTTCTACCGGTTTTGGTGTGTTGAGTGTAAAAGAGTTGAAAGAAAGTCGGAAAATCCGTTTTTCAATCTTTCACACCGTGAAATGTTAAGATCCTTGATAGATTTTAGTTTGTTTGTGTGGAAATCGGTTAGATCTAAGCTAATCATGGTTGAATGATGCCAAGACATGATGTTCTTGAAGAACACCATGATGACATCACCCAAGAACACCTAGATCTTGGTGATTTCACGGTTAGATTCCAAGTTTTGAAAGATAGAAAGGTGTAGAATCATTAAGTGAACAAGAACGTACAAGATTTAGAGTGAAACCTTACCGGATTGAGGAGAAATCTGAGAAATAGTGAAGAATAGGAGCTGGCCGGTCAGAACTTTCCAAAAGTGGAAATGAAGACAAGGACAACCCTATTTATAGGCTTCCAAAAGGGGAGAGGTGTGTCCGATCGGCCAGGGTTGCTGATCGAATGGGTTGTCCGATTGAACGGCATGTTCGATCGGTTGGCCTGTTCGATCAGGATGTCCTGTTCGATTGGCACAACCTTTTGAGCGTTTCACGACGATTTTCGATAATTCGATTTCGATGAACAATGATTTGAGTATGATGGAGTTCCTAATCAAATTACTTTTAATAGTTGGGATTATATCTAACATATAAGCATCCTTACTTCATAATTCGATTTCGATTTTCGATTGAGTTCGA
The DNA here is from genome assembly GCF_002127325.2 of Helianthus annuus. NCBI lineage: Eukaryota > Viridiplantae > Streptophyta > Magnoliopsida > Asterales > Asteraceae > Helianthus > Helianthus annuus. The sequence continues at coordinate 2,123,134 of NC_035435.2, read as the reverse complement.
TTACCCTTCGAGTTTCGATTTGATTCGATTGATTCACCACACAAGACAACATAAAGTAAACATGCACAGTTACACATAAGGCACACACACACGTATGAAAGTACCAAAGTTCGCATAATTCGAGGTTCGAGTTCAATGATTGATTCCATTAGCTTGATTATTGATTGATTAACTTTATTGCATTGTTACTTCCTGCTATTCAAGGTCGGTTAATGGTTCGCATTCGATTAACATTCGATTCATTTTGATTATACAACACTTACTCCACATAATACAAAAATTAAAATAGATTAATTACAATAAAGAGGGGTCAAATGTTGACTTTTATTTGACTTTGACATCTGGAAAAGACGGGGTGTTACAGATGAACATACACATTATATAAGTGTTTTGGCAACTTGTGGAAATTGAACTTGAAAAAACATTTAAACGAATCAACGTTAACACATACCGACCGTATCTTCGTCACTTCCGCATATAGTAATTTAAGAAAAATGAAAAATACTCAATTGTATATGGGCCGTATAAACGTATACGCCTCGTATACTGTGATCGTATATGCAGTATACGGCTGAAGTAAAAAAAAACATTAAATTATTGTATACGGGTCGTATACATTTATACGGCCCGTATACAACGGAAAAAAGATCGTATAAGCTTTATACGACCTCATTTCCACCATACGGCCTCAACATTCCACCAAAAATTCTCTCGGTTTTCTCTCGGATCGTTCTTCGGCGTTTTTAGCGCTTTCTTCTCCTTCTTCCTATACGGTACGTTTTCGTATAGTAAACTTTCAAATTCCGAAACATGTTAGATTATGCTCTTGTATAGTAAAGGATCGAATAGCGTAGATAGGCGTAACGATTACGATTGTGTAATTGAATTTTAAAAAAAAATGAAACTGAAAATTGAAACTGATTATTCAATCGTATAGTGATTGCTAAGTTGTAATTGTTATTTTTACAGACGATATGGCTGAGTCATCAGCAGCTGGTGCGGCCTGTAGAGGTCGAGGTCAGGGTTAGGGTCGGGGCCGTGGACGTAGACGCGGACGGGGATGTGGACGTTGACAGGAGGAGGAGATTGTGGCCAATTTTACTGAGACGGGGCAGTTTATTAGAGATATCCCCCGAGGTACGACTGCCTATAGGGTTTTGGGCAGATTATGAGAGATGGTGCTGGATGCGCCTCAGACCATTGATATTCAGTTTTTGACTTATATTTGAGCGATCGGTCGGGTCCGTGAGCTCATGCCAGCTAACTCCCGGTGGGACCGCTTATTTGATGTCGCCGCAGAGCGGGCCCAAAGGGAGATTAGTTTAGAGTTTTTATCTACTTTTACATTTACGGTCACCCGGGGTGGGGATTTTCAGCATTTTTTGACGACAGACGCCGTAACTTTTTACAATTTGCGGCAAGCCTCAGAGGATGACACTTCCTCAGTTCGTCGTTGCCTTGGGTCTGTACTCACAGGAGTACTCAGTGTCCCAGACATTTTTTGATACGCACATCACCACGTCCAGTAACGTGTTGTGGCCTTGGTGGCGCACTATTGGGTTCGGGGAGTTCGCGAAACCGAACCAGCGATCCTTGAAGGCACGGGCGACTGATCTTTTCGACCCGTTACACCAATACCTACATTGGTGTATCGCTGTCACACCCCGATTTCCACACGTTTCACCGGTGGGCCCGGTGGGGGATTACCATGACGTAGTTGGCAACAATATAGTCAAACCACACAATATATAAATGCACAGCGGAAGCAAAAATAGATATATTTCAAATGAATATTATTGTAATATCAAGTATCACAACAGTTGAAAAGTAATCCACAGGGGATCCAAAAATAAATAGGAAATATTGTTCAACAGGTTGACGTCCAAGCTTGCGAGACTTATTGAGGACTCTAGGAGGGAGCCAGCCTATTTCGTTTAGTACCTGCAGTTAACCTTTTTGGGAAAATACGTTAGTTTACACTGGTAAATACATTCAACTGACACTTTTGTAAAAGGTTTAATAAAATTGGTGTAAGTGCACTTGGCACAAAGTTTTATAACTTGGGATAATTATTTTTAATATTTATATAATATTAAAGACAAAGGTCGGTGACCTTTGTCTTTATATCATCCATAAAAAGACAAAACAAGTTGCCAGACCTTTTTACATTTTGACTTTCTTTTCTTTAAAGTTTTGAAGTTTTTGACTTTTTTTTTACATTTTCATTTCTTTTCTTTAAAGTTTTGAACCAACAAAAAAAACCCTTATACTTTCAAGTTTTTCCATTTTACACCCTTATTTTTTTGACATGAAATACTATTAACCTTTATCTTTAAGTAAGTTGCACATTCACTTCTAACTTTGAGTAATTGACAACTTTGACCTTCTTAATCTTTTCTATTAATAACTTGACACCTCCTTTGGTTTAAATGACTTTTATGACTTTACACCGTAACGTGGACAAATTATTATACTTTTTTATCTATGTTCTACTTATTTTGTGTACGTTTGTAAACTGTATTTGAAAGCAAGTCGGGTCAAATATACTACGTTTTCATTCGATGGCAATGTAATTTTTTTTAAGTAAAGAGTCGGGTCAAATATACAGTATAAATACGAGTGACTTTAACTTTAGACGCCGCCGCAACGTGCGGCGGGTCAAAATCCTAGTAATACTTGTAAACGAATTACATGTTTCTTTGCGTTCAGTAGCCCGTTTCGTAGACCGGGTTAAAGACTAATAGACACACCACAGGTATGATGCCCACAAGGTTAATCCTTGAGGGAGATACCATTTTTCATATGCAGCTGTCAGGTGTACGCCTACACCCCGTGCTTAGGTCGTGGCCATCTCGTAAGATGATGCCAGGGATATCCGGGACATGGTCATTACCCCCCAAAGGCTTTAAGCAAACAAGTCAAGTTTTTAACGGGTCATAATTGATAACACTTAACCACCAAACGATTAAGGTCAATTGCCCGACCAAGCGGTATTTTATATACCGTACCCCAAGCCCATATAGGGAAATAAGTTAAAAGTATTTACCTTTGCAAGTATAATTCACAAACAGCTAATGCAAGTAGCTTTTACCGGGCCTCCTATTCTGGAACGAAGGTTTATAATAACCTATTAGAATCCTAACGGGTCTTTGATTAAGCTTAAGCTTAGACCGGTTAGTTTAACGAAAGATACGGTTCGAACGCACGATTAAGCGAGGACCGGCATAAATTGTGATTTAGGCCCGACAAGTTTGAAGACTTGTTTAATATGGGTAATCCAAACACATTCTGGATTTTGAGAATAAAACGACAAGGTTTGACCCGTTTCGGCTAATTTATGTAAACTAGTTACATAAACCGAACCGAACACGTAAAAGGCGTAACGGGTAACCGCAAGAGTCCTACACGGGTTTCCTAAGTTAATATGCTCCAAAGAGGTTGTGGTATCAGTAGGATACCTTCCATTATGCCCATAACGAGTTAAATCCCAATATACGCCCCGAAGGGGTATTTTGGTTATTTTAAAGATTATAAAAGAGATTTCCTGGTTATACAGGAAATCTGAGTTTTTCCGAACAGATTATAAGGTTTAAAATACTTTATTTATTAAATGAAATCCGTAGCAACTGGATTCGGGTCAGAATACCATGTAGAACTCATTTTAGGTCCAAAAAGGGTATATTCGGTATTCACCGAATCAATGCCATAACCGCAGGTTATGAGCAGGTTAGAAATAATTAAAAATCTTTAAAAATCTCAAAATATTATTTCACATCAGTGTGTAAAAGGTTTGGTGTCGAAATTTGGGTTTAGATAGCTTTTATGCTAGTTGCGTCGTTTAATTACAAAAGTTTTCTTTAATTGCGCTATTTAGCATAACTCCTATTCTAGACCTCGGATTGACATGAAATTTTAGGGATGAAGGGGTAAGGTCCCAAAAACCTCATAAAAAGGATTTGAGACCATACCACAAACTGGCCTTTCAACCTTTTAACCTTGCGCGGCCGCGCATTGGTCTTACAAAAGGGAGAAGGTAATCAACAATTTATAGTCGCGCGCCCAAAGGAAAGCATAAAATCCTTGCGCCTTCTTCCATTAGCAAAGGATTGAAATCCTGAAGATCAATACTTCCGCCCAAATATCCAAACTTGGATATTATTTTGCCCAGACTTGGGATTTACACATCTGTGTCCACACAATAAGGTGTCACACTAGATTACAGCAGTAATCTTCTAGAAAGAATATGATCGTACACCACCCAGATGGTTACAACCGTCTGGACACGTGTCATTACCACAGGCATCTCTGAAACCACAACGAAAGCATGCAATTGGAGAATGATCTCCACTTAATCACTTTCCACGTGGCAATTCCCCAGCCTTAGATCAAACCACGATCCGTGTGCATTCACATCGGATCGAGGCAACTTGACGTGGGATCAAAGAATTTAACGGAAGAAAATATAACCGCTACGGCGTTAGCATCTTCCGTCATCTTTTCAATAACAGGTTTTCCCTCCCAAACTCCCGGTTATAAATACGAGAACTGTTCAGGTAAAAACTCAGATCACACTCACTTCTCAAATACTATCTCTTCTCCATTACCAATACTTATTATCACACCGGAGTCGGGTCAAGGAGAGAACCCTCTTCTCCCCTTGGCGAGGCTAACGGTGCTCTTTTTTGCAGAATCACCGGAGAAGAAGTTCGGTAGCAACTGAATCAACCGAGAGAGAGCTAACCCTTTTATGCGGATTCAAACCCCCTAGATATTTCGGTTCCGACCATTTATCTAGTGTTTCTTCATTGGCGCCCACCGTTTTCTCAGTTTTTCTAGTTTCTACCTCGTTTCGATTTAGTTCATTCCATTTTTCTGTTTTTGCACATGGCAGAAAATTCGACTTCTCACCGGCAACCTGGTACTCGACCAAAAGTCGGAAACAATTTCCAAATAGAAGGATCCCCAGAACATTGGGTTAACAGATGCCAAGCTGCGTTAGACACAATCGGTATGCAAATCGCCAGATCTGATTTCCCAAACATCAGATCTGGAAAAGAAATCAATACTACAGAATCAGACCCACCAACACCACGTTGGGGGGACATCCAATCCAGCCAATCCAGAAATAGCAGTTATCAGAAACAAATACACATGGTTCAAGGAGGTCCGTCACGAAGACCAAATAAACGAAACTATGACCAACATTGGAGAGAACAGCAAGTCGTGTTCCCTGTTGTTCCTGGGGGCCCTCAGGAAGAACGACCAATGATTATCACTGGTATTTTCGGTCATTACCGAACGGACTATATGTTCATAGATCCAGGAAGCTCGATGGACATCATATACAAACAATGCTTTAAACAGCTCGATTCAGAAGATAAAGCACGTTTAGAACCGGTCGATTTTCCCCTCACCGGATTCTGTAATGAAGCTGTATTCCCATTAGGACAAATCGCTTTCCCGGTGACTTTATCAGATGGCAAACATTCACGAACAGTTACAGTCAATTTCATGGTCATGCCAGCAACATCACGTCATGATGTTTTGCTCGGGAGAAGGTCACAAAGAGAAAACAAGCACGAAAATAGGGAGAGGCAGTGGACTCCCCTAACAAAGACCCCGGCGGAGGTTCTGAGTACTGAGGACTACCAGTTCAAACCTCCGATTCCGATGAAGAGTAAACGTGGTCAAGACCCGGCGCAATACTGCGAATATCATAAAGACAACGGGCACACCACGAATAACTGCATATCTCTGCGCACGGAAATAGAGAAAGCCCTCAAAAATGGAGAACTTACGCATTTACTCCAGAATATGCGCAAGGAGATTAAGCAGATTACCCGGGGAGAAGAAAGCTCAAGCAAACGGGCCAAAACTTAAAGGACTCTATAGGTTTTCCGCAGAAAAGACGTGACTTATCAAATGCGGCGGAACTATCAGGGAGTAAGTTAAGTTCCATTTAATTATCAAAAAAAAACTTTGTAACGCCTCTGAGCTTTATCCATGAATAAAATTACAAAGTTTCTATTATTTTTGTGTTTACAAAGTGCATGCAATTTCTTTTTAGTAAGCGCAAAAACATTATGGTAGTATAAAACAAGCTCCATGCGCGGTCAGTGATCACGTCACAAACGACCATAAACTCACACATGAGCTTCATACCAACTTCATTCGCCTTACTCAATTAAAAGCAATTGTACTCATGCAAAATATTGTAAAGTCATTTAACAAAACAAATAGAAACATACTATCTTCAGCGTACAAATACGCCCTAATGTAAGACCCAGCTTATTTTACCAAATTTAATAACCTAAAAACCTTGCATTTAACGCCAAAATGACGACTTTACAAAAACTTTCATAGTTTAACCCAAAATTAACACAACCTTCGTGTATTGTTGTTACAAACCACATACAAGACAGTAACTACCATTAATTTACATAGTTTCTAACACAAAGTTTGGATGCGGAAGCGTTCTTAAAATGTGTGTGTTCGGTTCGATTCACTTGCTTGATCTTCATCCTTTTTCTTGGTACCTGAGAACTAACATTTAAAACAAGCATTAGTACTAACACTCTTGGTAATTACGTATTCGAATCAGGTCCGAACACGGATTCGAGAAAATGATCAAAACAACTTTTGTCAAACAGGGCTCCACCGTAATTTACGGTGTCACCGTAAATTACGGTGGCTTCTGGTCATTTGGGATCTACCGTAACACAGTAGAGACTCACCGTAAATAATTTCAGGCCACCGTAAATTACGGTACTACCGTAATTTACGGTAGACTCTGCACATCTCTTTCTTGTTTTAATTGCAGTTTTCTTGCTGATTCGCTATGAGTCGAAACAACACAAATTCGCATAAATTGCTGCGCGGCTGGGCTAGTACTTCATACTTGTTTTGGTTTATAACATTACTCAACTATTCTTGAGCGGGCATGCTTACGAAATCAACTTACACCCTAGATTACAAGACATAATATTTGGTTGTTTATACTATTTTCATGCATCGGATATGCACCTTAGCTCCTATATTAGGAACAAGATTTCTTAATTTGGGTATGGTGTTCGTTACACGGCATACTTATCATGTAATTCACGCATTGTGTAATAAGGTCATGCTTCATGCTTATTACCATAACTTGTTTGACCCGTTTGGGTGTTAAACTTACACACCATTTCGGATATGTAAGATTTCATGCATTTTCACTTGTTTTGACCCATTTACTTGTTTAAGGCACTAATCATATTCGTGACGTATTGGTAAATCTTGGTCGTCGTGTTTCAAAATTTACTACATAAAACTAACAATAAGGTATAATGTAACGAAACGATAAATTTCGTACCTTTAGAGCGCGCCTTTTCCTCGTGATTTCCCCTCGGCTTGTCCGCTAGAGGAACCGGACTCTTTGCCTAGAAAATTCAGTTTTCACAACATGTTTAGAACTCTTTTCATGACCATAATCACATCATTATGGACCATTATCAAATCTGCGTTTATATCCAAATTTTAACATTTAAGTCCTCACTTAGGCATTTCTACAAACACCTAGCGGGTCAGATTTTTCCACCTTCATAAACAAGTTCGTGACTTTAAGATTTGCCATCAAATTTCACTATAATAGCAATTTCGCATACAATTAGTATCAATATCACTGGAATTACTTTTTATAATGAAATTTATACTAGGATTACACTCAAAATCCTAATATTCATCATCAACATACAAAACCCATAACTTAACATTTATGGATTCATGGAATTTTCCTGAATTAGGGCATGATTTCACCTATAGTTGTCTAGGTTTTAACCCTAGACACTATTTCATCTTTAATCTAACTAATTACTATCATGCATCAAATAAATTTCAGATTTTGCTAGATTCATGAGAATTTCAAGTAGTGAATTCTCACAAAATTTTACATACCTCTAGACCCTCTCGCGATGAGGAACACGATTCTAAGCTCGGATTTTGTTTTGGTTAGGATTTGAGCCTTCAATTTGCAAGAAATGGTGATGTTAGGGTTTTGGATATGGGGGTCGCCCCTTTTCTCTGCTTCTGTCGACCAGACCACCAATTTTTGGTGTGTTTGGTTTTGATTTTGTTACTATTAGTAATAAGAGTTTCATTTTTGACAAGTTTAGTCCCTTGACTACCATTTTCTCTAGTTTCAAGTATTTTAACCATAATATGAGTTATTTCTAGACTAGAACTTAACTAGGTTAAGTTCTTAATTGGTAATTTCTTGTTTATTAATTCCTTGAACTTTATAATATACGGGTTTACGTTTTTGGGGTGTTACACCTAAAGAGCTTCAAACACAGCAGTGTTTCGAATTCTTGCGCAACAGCGCACTGACAAAACAAGGATCTACATCCCACAAAAAACAAAATTGTTCAAAACAATTACATCCTACTCTAAATCTTCACCCTCATCCAGAAAGATTTCTTTAAGTTGCGCCACGTGATCATCCGATTGCAGCGCCACATTTATCAACTCCATAACTGGAAGTTGCAAATTATTAAACTCTATCTTCAGGGAAGCAAGCGCAGCGGCAGTATCTACGCTAAAGGTAGCAGACTTGCTATCATCCCAGTTAACCTTCAGCGTGCTATTCACATGTTGGGAGCATTCCGCGTAACCTTGCGCGTACCCATCTCGCCGTGCAGCAACCATCAAATTAGCAACAGTTTTATCCAGTTCTTCAGAGTTTAACACAGATTCAGCAACCTATGAAATCAAGCGAAAATAAGCATCAAAAAAAAGAAGCGCATATATGATTTCGCAACAAAAAAGGGAAAAGGAACTTACACAAGAAATCCCGCGATCCTTCAACCAGGCCATATCATTCTTTAAAGGGTCAAGCTCGCTTTCCGCTGTGACCCACGCCGTTTCTGAATTTTCCAGCTTCTCTTCAACCTCAGTCAAACGGCGGGAGGTTTCAGTATTTTCGGAATGCGCAAGTTCCAGATCCTTCTTCAGTTGTTCCTGGTCAGAAACCAAAGCAGTAAGTTCCTCTAATTCTTTATCTCTAATGGCAAGAGTGGTTAAAGCTTGTACCTCCCGTTGCTCAATTCGTTCCCTATGAGAACGCGCCTCCACCAGCGCAGCTTCCATATCCGCTTTTTCTTTCTTCAATCTTTCTACCTCCGCATCTTGGTTCTTCAGATTTTCAACTTCAGCCTTGAGGTTATTAATGATATTACGAAGGTTTGCCTTCTCAGCATTATCCTTTTCGCAAATTTTTCTCCAATTTTTACGCTCCTCGGAAAGGAGAGCAACTTCAGCCTCCGCTTTTATTCTCCAACCAGCAACGGACCATTCCTCAGTCTTACGCTCAGTTTCAAACTTGGCTTGATCAGCTTCTAATTTAGCCATTAACTGAGCCAGACGTCTCTTATCTTCGGCGAATTTCTTCTGAGCCGCCATAAAGGATTTCTGCTCCTTATGCATGTTGTACCACTCACGAACAATACGGTGGGTGGTAGAGACATGAGAAGCAGTTTCAGCAAAATAAGACTGGTAGGTCTGCTCATAAGACCGATCTTCCTGAAACTTGACCTCCCCAGGTGGAAGTATCCCCTGCAACCAATCTTGGAACACATGCCAATCCGCGAAAGTATCACCTTTCTTCAAATTCCAAACGGGGGCATGAGGGTCAGCAGCATCCTTCTCCGTATAGGTCCGATAGTAATAATCTCCCAAGGTTTCCTTTGGGCGGATGGGAGATTGTTTACTAACACCAGCAGAAGAATCTTGCTCTTCAACTGTCACCTTCTCAACATGCTCCGGCGTAGTGTCCGAAGGTTTAGGGGAAGGAGTAGAAGTTTTTTCAGTTGCCCCTTCCCCCAGGTCTTGAACAACAACCTCAGGGGTTGGGGGATTATCAGCATCACCCATCACACTTGGGTCAGCTTCAACAGGCTCCTCAGCTTCAACGGTCTTCTCCACACCATCAACCTCTGTAGGTTCCAGCTGATCAGCAACCGAAATGTGTGGAGGGGTAGAGGGAAGTTCTTTATTCACCACAGATGGCAAGTTTGTGGGAATTGGAGCAACAGGAACTTCTGGAAAAGTAAAAATCCATTAGGATCTAGTCCGCATAAAGAAAACAAGGAAAGATGCTACTTACCAGGAACAGATTCCGTAACAAAGGCATCAAGATTCCCTCTTCGGGTAATTTTCTTCCTCTGAACTTTTTTAGGAGGTTGACCCTCCGCGTCAGTGTCAGCTTGCTTCCTTTTACCAGCCTTCCTATGCACCAAATGCTCGGGACTAGAATCCAAATCAATAGGCTCGTTTGGATTGGAAGGAGGAACGTCAGCAGAGTCCCTCGGCTCAGGTTTCAGTTCTCGAACAGTCACTACAGGAGCAAGACCCTCCAAAGAATCAGAAACCACCACATAATCACACCTGGAGTCAGGAGAACGGCGCGTACCTTTCTTCTCTCCAACATTCTTCATCTTCAACGGTTGAACTTTAACAGCTTCACCCCTCTTCGACGAAGAAGCAGAAGTTGTCGCGCGCCTTTTCTTTTCAGGGCCTGTGCCCAAATTCAACAACTCACCTGCAAAGGCGCAAAATAAAGAATTTACCCACAACGCGCAAGAACAGGAAACAGAAACAAATGTAACTTACCCGCACCAGCAGCCGGGTGAACAGATCAATCCGCATCCCGCGGAAGAACAAAATTTCCCACAATGCGGTGGTACCAAAGCTCTTCTTCTGGTTTTTTCTTGATTGTACCCATTCGACCGCCTTCCCTCTTGAAGGCAACGACATACAGAGAAACAACTACATTCGAAGAAAGCAGCGGGTCAAAAAAAAATAGAGGGGAAGAATCCCAAACTTACTATGACCATCCTCCGTATATACAGGTTTGTCGTCACGCTCCATCTTCCAGTTTAAACTCATGCCGGCTCCAACAAGAGCTTTCTCCGGCAACACAATATTAGGCACATCTTTCAAATCTTGATACCAGTTCTCACTAACGGGGGTCTGAAGGGTTTCAATCGGAACATCATCCTTCCCCCTTAGAACCATCTTCATCGGAATCACTCCAGCCTTGATAAAGAAAAATTTTTGCTTCCAATCATGGAAAGATTTCGGGGGATGCAGTAAAATTTTCTTAGCAGAAACCCTCTGAACGAACGAATAGAACCCTTGGGTACAATGCATCTGATGAAAAACCCTAAATCGGGGGACGGTTGGTTCAACATACATCGTCCGACACACGAATTCAAAATGTCGAACCCTAACCATACCAATAGGGTGAAGTTGGGAGATATGCAGGTTGTAAAACTCAAGGATTTCAAGAAAAAATCTAGTGACAGGCAAGCGAAAATTACCATCACAGAAAAAATCCCAAAAGAGGGTAATATACCCAGCCGGAGCATCTGCCGCCGTCTGCCCCTCTTCAGGGTACAGGGCACCCCAGCTTTCTAGAAACTTGAAATTCTGAACTAAACCATCAAAAGACGCTCTAGACCACTTCAACGGTGGAAGTTCAGTCGACATCTCTTCAGCAAGACCTTCTTGATGTTCTCTGGTTGACATAAGAAGGGGAACAGTGGATTTTCTTTTAAACAAAGAAGGGGGAAAATTTTTCAACAAAACAATAATTACACAAGAGAGGTTACCCAAACGTTATATATACTTATCGCAATAAATAGCATCGGTAACCGTCACAGCGACTGTTCCGGGTATCACAGTTCCCCAAACAGCAGAAAAAAGAAAAGTCAGAACACACACGCGTTTACACGCGCGCGTGTAAGACACGGACAGTAAAAACAACTGACAATGACAGGTTGTCAAATCAATTTACTACACCAGCCTCGTTGAAAGTCAAAGATTTTCCATAAAAAATCTTTACAAAAAATTCAATCTTCTCACAGAAGATTTCTTATTTTTTCGCGCCCAAAAACATTTCTCTCTCTTAAGTCCAGTGCTCCACTTATTTGCATAAGTACAACACTAGACTGGGGGGACTTGAAGGAGTAAGGTCCCAAAAACCTCATAAAAAGAATTTGAGACCATACCACAAACTGGCCTTTCAACCTTTTAACCTTGCGCGGCCGCGCATTGGTCTTACAAAAGGGAGAAGGTAATCAACAATTTATAGTCGCGCGCCCAAAGGAAAGCATAAAATCCTTGCGCCTTCTTCCATTAGCAAAGGATTGAAATCCTGAAGATCAATACTTCCGCCCAAATATCCAAACTTGGATATTATTTTGCCCAGACTTGGGATTTACACATCTGTGTCCACACAGTAAGGTGTCACACTAGATTACAGCAGTAATCTTCTAGAAAGAATATGATCGTACACCACCCAGACGGTTACAACCGTCTGGACACGTGTCATTACCACAGGCATCCCTGAAACCACAACGAAAGCATGCAATTGGAGAATGATCTCCACTTAATCACTTTCCACGTGGCAATTCCCCAGCCTTAGATCAAACCACGATCCGTGTGCATTCACATCGGATCGAGGCAACTTGACGTGGGATCAAAGAATTTAACGGAAGAAAATATAACCGCTACGGCGTTAGCATCTTCCGTCATCTTTTCAATAACAGGTTTTCCCTCCCAAACTCCCGGTTATAAATACGAGAACTACTCAGGTAAAAACTCAGATCACACTCACTTCTCAAATACTATCTCTTCTCCATTACCAATACTTATTCTCACACCGGAGTCGGGTCAAGGAGAGAACCCTCTTCTCCCCTTGGCGAGGCTAACGGTGCTCTTTTTTGCAGAATCACCGGAGAAGAAGTTTGGTAGCAACTGAATCAACCGAGAGAGAGCTAACCCTTTTATGCGGATTCAAACCCTCTAGATATTTCGGTTCCGACCATTTATCTAGTGTTTCTTCAAGGGACATGTTTAGAAATCAGTAACTAAGGTTATTGTCCTTTCATATGTTCTAAATTCTCGTTTTAAAGTCAAAAGGGCGTTATGGTCAACATTTAAGCATATTACGGAAATGTGTAAACGACTTGGACAAACAACGAACCGGTCACAGAGGGTTATACCATCATGTAACCTGGTCCTAAGAGAGTCCTAAGGCATATCTAAAGCATACCAAATCGGGTCAGAACTGAAGTCAAAGCAAAAGTCAAAGTTTTGCGACTTTCGGTTCCGAACCGGGTCAAAACATAAAATGGTCGGATCAAACAAGCTTAGATCAGTTATAATACTTATTATTAAGTTACATGAGTGATAAAACAGGTTACATGCCATCTACATTACTGATTATGCATAAAATCGAAAGTTAGCATTCTGTTGACTTTTTCTAAGCAACTTTGACCCGACATTTGGACTAGTTAGAGTGGGAATCAGGGGGTGCCCTTTTAAGGGTTTAATGCCCACATGATTACCAACATATAACTACCTTTGATTCAGCTAATCACCGGACCTTTAGTGATTAATCGTTAAGTCAATCGCTAATTATGACGGATTGACTTTTAAGCTATATCTAAGCAAAAACTAAACTAAGAAGGGTGGAGCACACTTACAAGAGTCCTATGCATGACCAGGGATGAGTAGTGAAGACACTTGAGCTCCAGAAATGATCAGAAGTGAAGAATGAAGGTGTGGTGAACATTGGTGCACTAAGTGGCCTTTATATAGTGAATTTGGATGCATTGGATCATTACAACTAAGGCTACAAGGGTTCCCTGATCATCAACATGTGTCCCTGAGTGCTAGGGGTCGTTTAGGGGGCGCCCATGCCCTTACAATCATGTCTAGAGTCGGTTAAAACACTAAACAGTGCTTTTGTCCGCATTTTCTGTATCTGGGAAGCTGATGCGGCCCGCGTAAAAGTCCTCTTAACTTTTACGCGACCCGCCTGAATCTTTCTGACACGCCCATATCTTCTACTGTCCACGCGGTCTGCGTAAGACCCTTTACATCTTTCACGCGGCCCGCCTGAGACCTAAAAGTAAGATTTTCAAATCTTTTTAATTATTACTGCTGGCCTTTGGATTTACGGAGGGGTAACTTTGCATTTTGGGCCTTCTTATTTACGTATAAGGGCTTCGTGACTTTTACCCGTGCTGTTAAGTCCTCGGTTAGTTTATTGCTTCCCGAAAAGTCCTACCTTTCAATGTTTGACGCTTTTAACCCTTCTTAACGAATTTGGTCGTAACCTTCTCATATTATAACGGAACGTGTTGAAATTTATATCGTGCATTCTAGTGAGCATATTTTATCGTTACAAAGCCTCGGGTATACCAAAGGGTCACTCAGAGGTTTAACTTAAACATGTTGACACCTTTGACCCCTGTAGTTTGTAATTCCTCACTTTCCTCCACATTTCGTTCCGTATGATCCATAATTCATTCGTTTGAAGGTACGAGCATCATGTAGGGTTACTGTAAAGTATATTTATCCCTTGTTGACGTTTTGAACCCTTGAATTCACATACTTTCTATGCTGGTCAACTTTAGTCCCTCTGTAGCATTTATTACCACGTGCAAACTTATGACACGTGTCAATACATTATAGGACGCAAATTTCGAGGTGTTACATCCTCACCCCCTTAAAAGAAATCTCGACCTCGAGATTTATTGAACAAATGAGGGTACTTTTCTTTCATCGTGGATTCTACTTCCCACGTGTACTCGGGACCTCTACGGGCATCCCATTTTACCTTTACAATCGGTATATACTTCCTTCGAAGCTTTTTGACCTGTCGATCCTCGATCGACACCGGTTTTTCAACAAACTTTAAGCTCTCATCGATGTGTACATCCGTATGCGGTATAACTAGCGATTCATCAGCGAAACACTTCTTTAGATTGCAGATGTGGAACACATTGTGGATACCACTGAGCTCTTCCGGTAAGTTTAACTTATAGGAAACCGATCCGACACGTTCGATTATCTCGAAGGGTCCAATGTATCTCGGGCTTAACTTGCCTTTCTTACCAAACCGCATCACTCCTTTCCATGGTGATACTTTAAGCAATACCTTGTCACCTACCTTGAAGTTAAAAGGTTTATGCTTCAAGTCTGCATAGCTTTTCTGCCTATCTCGGGCGGCTTTCAAACGATCACGGATTTGGAAAATCTTGTCCGTCATTTCAAAGACTATTTCTGGCCCTGACAGTTGGACATCTCCAACTTCCTCCCAACAAACGGGCGTTCTACACTTTCTACCATACAAGGCTTCAAAATGAGCAGCCTTAATGCTCGTATGGTAGCTATTGTTATATGAGAACTCAACCAATGGTAGGTGGTTATCCCAACTACCACCTAGATCTATCACACATGCACGAAGCATGTCTTCCAACGTCTGGATTGTACGCTCACTCTGTCCATCTGTCTGAGGGTGGTAAGCCGTACTGAAGTTTAAGCGCGTGCCCAAAGATTGTTGGAAACTTTTCCAAAAATGTGACGTGTATCTGGTATCTCTGTCAGAGATAATAGACACATGCACGCCATGTAGAGATACAATCTTATCTACGTACAACTGGGCTAACATGTCGGAGTTATAAGTCTCCTTAATGGGTAGGAAATGTGCTCACTTGGTCAACCTGTCGACTATCACCCATATTGTATCATTTCCTTTCCTTGTCTTTGGCAACTTGGTGACGAAATCCATCGTCACCATTTCCCACTTCCACTCGGGAAGTTCAGGCTGTTGCAGCAAGCCTGACGGCTTTTGATGTTCAGCTTTTACTTGCGCACAAGTCAAACACTTTGCCACATAGGTGGCTATAGACTTCTTCAAGCCTATCCACCAAAAGTATGCTTTCAAATCCTGGTACATCTTGTCAGCTCCAGGATGAACGGAGTATTTGGAACTGTGGGCTTCCTGGAGGATAACTTCCCGTAGTCCCCCATATACTGGAACCCATATTCGCCCATTTAACCTTAGAATTCCGTCCTTTCCATAGGATAACTGTTCCTTAGTCACCCCTAGCTTTTCATTAGGATAGTTAGCTTCTAGCACTGCTTCCTTTTGTGCAGCCAACAACCTTTCATTTAAACTGTTCTTTATCTCAATGCTCTTGGCATTGATTCTAATGGGTTTCACTCTTTCTTTTCTGCTCAAGGCATCTACGACTACGTTGGCCTTGCCTGGATGGTATCTTATTTCACAGTCATAATCGTTTAAAGTCTCCATCCATCGTCGTTGCCTCATGTTCAAATCCTTCTGATTGAACAGATGCTGGAGGCTCTTGTGATCGGAATAAATCACAAACTTGATACCATATAAGTAGTGTCTCTGACGGGTGGTCCATGGGACAACCCTTAAGTGTGTTAAAAGACGAGTGAATCCCTCATTTGATCATGTAATTGTCTTGAATTAGATAACTACGGTTGCTTGTGTTTCAGGTACATTTAGAGCTTAAAAGTATGGAAATAAAGCTTCGAATAGACACGACTAGATTGTAGATTGAAAGACGGAGAATAAATGAAAAAAATAAAATTTTGGAATTGAAGAATTAAGAAGATAACATGATAGAGGATGAAATTACGAGAACTTAGGCGAAAACGGTGAAGAAAACGGAGTTGAAACGAGAAAGTTATGAAGAAAACAAAAATTGATTGCTGAAGCCTACCGTAACTTACGGTGGTACCGTAATTTACGGTAGACTCTGACAAAAATTGATGCCGTAACTCAGTTTAACTCCACCGTAAACCATTTTAAGCCACCGTAACTTACGGTGGTACCGTAATTTACGGTGGAGGCCAGCGTGAAACTTGTAACTCCCTCATTTAAGGTTGTTTATGGTGCCTTTTCATCATCTAATCATTCCCATTCGTTTTGTAACTCCTAAGGGGCGAATTTGGGGTGTTCTAAGGTGTTCTTGAGTGATCTAAACATGAAGACTTTGTTTTTGATTCCAATGGACAAAGGTTCGATTGTGATGATGGTTCATAACACTATGAGCGGCTAGGTTTGCTTGGTGATCGTCTCGGATGTAAGGTTTTATTTGTGACAATTATGTTTGTTCTTTAATTTCTGGAATATTAGACTGTGCATGTGTTGTTAGTTTATTATGGTGTTTGATTGGTTGTTTGTAAATTGTTGATGTATGTTTGATCATAGTTCTAAACCATACGTTCTTGGTGCCGTTGGCAATCGAGATATCATGGGAGGGATTAGGGTTGGATATGTGTTGATTGGTCATCGGGTAACAACCTCGCGTTCTAGGAATCCGAGTACTTAGTTCCCTTTCATCACAAACAATTGATCTTACATGAGCCATGTCTATGTGGTTCTTTCCAGTTGAACATGAACGTTAGTTGTCCCTTAAAACCTGAAACTCGGGATGATCACTATCCTCTTATCTTGTTACAAAACTTAACCTTGATTTGTAATCGAATTTAGTTTAATTTAGTTAATTAAAACCAATCAACCCAAACATTGAAATTTATTTTTCTTTCAATTTAGTTTACTATAGTGAAGTTAGACATACATCGAGATAGCACATATTCCACAAACTCCCTATGTTCGATACCCACTTACCGCTAGCTATTTAGTTGTTATTGGGATTAAATTTGATTGTGACCACGACAGCACGTCAAATTTTGGCGCCGTTGCCGGGGAGTAGTGAGCAACGTGTGTCAGTTTGTTAGTTTTGCTTGTTATTTTCGGGTTTACGTTGGTTATGTTTAGTGTGCAGGTACTTCAGGTGTATGCATACTAGGGGCTCTCACAGGTCATCACCGCTATCGTTTGATCCGGAAATTGAAAGAACGCTAAGGCAAAACAGAATTTTAGTAAGAGAAAACAAAATCATTGGTTCACCCACTTCACCCATTACACCAAGAAACATCATGGCTGATTCTCAAATTCCACCTACAACGGGTCAAACGACCTCATCCTTTATACCTACTTCCACCCAACCATCACCAAACACCACATTACCTAATACCACCGTTGAATTCACACCAACCAACGTCACTCAACCAATCACCACTCAAGCTGAACCCGCCATTACCTACAGCCCATCTACCACAATCCCACCATTATCTCACTTCTTTCCCCCAACTACGGGTCAATCATCATCCAATTTCACAATTGCACCAAATTCAACTATTGTGCATACTACCTCATCCGTTAGACCACAATACCAATCGGGTTTTCAGTATTCGAACCTCCCATTTGGGCAAACTTCAGGAATTCAAGGAGATGGGTATGATGAAGGATTTGAAGAGTTTGAGGGTTATGATGAGGATGGGTATTTTTACGGGGGTTATGGTGATCAAGGAGAATTCGGATATGTTCAAAGTCAATCTCAAGGGATGGCAAGTGTTGGTGGAATGCCACAACAACTCATACCACAACACATTCGGCCAAGACCACAAGGGCCACCAATGCAACAACCTATCCCATTACAACAAGTCCGGCCACAAAATGTACAACCACAATTTCAAAGACCACCTCAACGCCCACCGATGCGACAACAACAGTTTCAACAACCAATCGCACCACAAGGGCAAGTACCAAGGCCAAATGGTCCTATCCCTCCAAGAGGTAGGTTTGGTGTACCAAGGAGACACCTTAGAGAAAATGTGAGGGGCATCGAAGCACATTTTCGGCCGGTAATCACTCAAAACCCTTCACCGGTAGTTATTCCTCACAATGATCAAGGGAGAACATTTGAAGTGAGGACTAACTCTTTGCAAAGTTTACCAAAATATAAGGGGTTGGCAACGGAGGAGCCTTACTTTCATTTAGAGGCTTATAACTCGATTTGCAACACTCTTGGGAGTCAAGGGTTTTCGGCCGACGATATTAAATTGGTATTGTTCCAATTTTCCTTGGAAGAGAAGGCGAAAAAATGGTTCTACACTTTACCTTTGGCATCCATATACACATGGGGAGAGATGCAACAAACTTTCTTGGATGAGTTTTACACCGCCCAAAAGACCAACGATGCACGAAAGGGGTTGAGAAGTTTCCAACAACAACATGGTGAAATGTTCCATGAGGCATTTGAACGGTTCAATATGATGATAAAGAATTGCCCTCACTATGGAATTGAATTGTGGGAGTTGATGAATGCCTTTCACGAGGGGTTGAGTGCCGAAGATGCACGTGATTTGATGTCCATTACCGGTAGGACTTTTGGTACAAATTATGAGAATGATGATTGGGAGTTCTTGGAGAGCATAGCAACTACATCAAAGAGGAAAGCTCAAGCATCAAGAAGAGCCTGACCGGCCATTGCCCGACCTCAAGTGCACGCCATAGATGATGGTAATGTTCAAACTACTAACCAAATTTATGATGTTTGTGCTTTGTGTAATGAAATAGGTCATGCGGCTGAAAATTGCCAAGGGATGTTGGAAGGGCAATACGAAGAAGTCCATGCGGTTCAAGGTCAAGGTCAAGGAGGAGGTGGTAGGAATTACAACAACATGAACTCTAATACCTACCACCCCGGGTTGAGGAACCACCCGAATTTTCGGTACGGGAACCCTTCAAATCAAGCTAACCCGAATTTTCAAGGTAGCCAAGGTAACTTTGGTTCACGCCAATCTTACAATAACCAAGGTGGATACCGAGGCGGAAACAACCAAGGCTATCAAAAGCAATATCAAATGGGTCAAGAACAAGGGGGGTCTTCGGGTGGAAACGAGATGATGGAGATGCTAAAGAGCATGCAAATGGAGATGCAAAAACAGAACCAACTCGATGAAGTTCGAATGCAAAAGGATGAGGTTCGTGACAAAAGCATCCAATCACTAACAACCCAAATGGGTCAATTAGCAACCGACGTGGCTGAATTGAAGAAAAGCAAGGGTCAACTTCCAAGCGACACTAAGGTAAACCCTTCACATGGTTCGTCATGAGGTAATGTTAATATTAATCATGTTAGTGTTTTAAGAAGTGGAAAAGAATTTAAAGCCAATTTGTCACCCGAATTGGTTGAGGGGGTAGTTGAGGATATCACGGGTAATGAAAGTGATGATGAAGTTTCACTGGTTAAACCAAAAGAAACAATTGTTAAAAAACCGGGTTTGGGTGAAAACAAAAAGAGCGAAAAAGTTGAGGGTGAACCGAGTCAAGTCCCGTTTCCATCGGCCTTACTTGACCCGGGAAAGAAAAATTTTATTGTGTCGAGAGGTCCTCAAAAAGAGGAAATGTGGGACATGTTTAAACAAGTGAAAATAAATCTCCCACTCCTCGATGCAATAAAACAAGTTCCCGCCTATGCAAAAATTTTAAAAGAATTATGTACACAAAAAAGGCAAAACAAGAAGAAAGTGCCTAAGCGGGTGGATTTAACCGGGCAAGTGAGTGCGGTTTTAAATGGGGAGCTTCCTCCTAAGCTCCAAGATCCGGGCACGCCATTGATTAATATACAAGTTGGTAATTTTCAAATGGCTAAGGCGTTGCTAGATCTTGGAGCCGGGGTTAGCATTTTACCGGGGGGCTTATATGACCAATATGACTTTGGTCCGTTAGCAAGGGTGGAGACAACGGTTGTTTTGGCCGATTTGTCTCATAAGCTACCTCGGGGTATGGTTCAAAATGTAATCGTAAAAATTGATGAGTTTTATTACCCGGTTGACTTTTTAGTCTTGGATTACTCATCGGCGGACCCTAGGCAACAACAAAATATAATTTTGGGTCGGCCATTTTTTAGCACCGCACATGCTATTATCGATTGTAGATTTGGTACAGTCAATATGGCTTTTGGAAATAGAAAAATGCGTTTGAATGTTTTTACTAACAATTCTAATGCTAATGGTGTTGATGAGTGTTTCATGGCAGATATAGTTGACGGATGCAACCCGCATGAGTATGAGGAGGATGGTTTGGATATTTGCCTGTGTGATTTTTCTGAACAGGTACATGCTTATGCACTCCGGGTTGAAGAAGAAAAGCAAGATGCAATGGCTTTGAAAGAGGGTAGACCACCATGGACTCATCAATTTGAAGGTCTACCGGCGGAGATCGATTCGGGTACTAAACCATCATTGGAGGAACCGCCGAAGTTGGAGCTTAAAGACTTGCCCAGCCATTTGAAGTATGTATTTTTAGGGGATAATGACACTTTACCGGTCATTATTGCCTCTAATTTGGAATTGGCACAAGAGCAAGCGTTGTTGGAGGTTTTGAAAGAGAACAAGGGAGCTATTGGATGGACGATTGCCGATCTCAAGGGAATTAGTCCATCCATTGTCATGCATAAGATCATTACAACTGAAGATGCAAAGCCGACACGAGAGGCTCAAAGGCGATTGAATCCGAACCTACGGGAGGTAGTTAAAAAAGAGGTAATTAAATGGTTGGATGCGGGAATTATTTATCCGATATCGGATAGTGCTTGGGTGAGTCCCACCCAAGTTGTGCCTAAGAAGGCCGGCATTCAAGTAGTCAAAGATGAAAGTGGTGAACAAATTGCCACCCGACCGGTTACCGGGTGGCGTGTGTGTATTGATTACCGGAAATTGAATGCCGCCACTTCTAAGTATCATTTCTCGCTACCATTCATTGATCAAATTATTGAAAAACTATCGGGTCAAAAATACTATTGTTTTTTAGATGGGTATTCGGGCTACAATCAAATCGCCATACACCCGGATGGCCAACACAAGACCACCTTCACTTGTCCATATGGCACTTTTGCCTTTAGGCGAATGCCATTTGGCTTGTGTAATGCTCCGGCAACTTTCCAACGATGTATGATGAGTATTTTCTCGGACATGGTTGGAGAGTCGCTCGAAGTATTCATGGATGACTTCTCCATTTTTGGCACTAGTTTTGATGCTTGTCTCAATGAATTACAAAAAGTGTTAAAAAGATGTGTTGAGAAAAACTTAGTGTTAAGTTGGGAGAAAAGTCATTTCATGGTGCAAGAGGGCATTGTGTTGGGTCATGTAATTTCTGAAAGGGGGATGGAGGTGGATAAGGCAAAAATACGGGTAATATCATCTTTGCCACCTCCGAAAAATGTTAAGGGTGTAAGGTCGTTCTTGGGACACGCAGGATTTTATAGACGTTTCATTAAGGGTTTTAGTGTTATCACCAAACCCTTATGCAACTTGTTATTAAAAGATGTCCCATTTGATTTTACTAACGAGTGTATGCAAGCTTTCACTATTTTGAAGGAACACTTGGTCAAGGCTCCTATTTTGCAACCACCAGATTGGTCAAAGCCGTTTGAGATAATGTGTGATGCGAGCGACACCACTATTGGTGCAGTTTTGGGTCAACGGGTTGACAAGAAACCGGTGGTTATTTACTATGCAAGCAAAACTTTATCCGAAGCGCAACTTAACTATACCACAACCGAGAAGGAACTACTAGCGGTGGTGTACGCTTTGGATAAGTTTCGCTCATATATTTGGGGAAGCAAGGTGTTGGTTTATTCGGATCATAGCGCAGTCCGGTATTTGATGGAGAAAAAGGACGCGAAGCCTCGTTTGATTCGGTGGGTATTATTGCTACAAGAGTTTGATTTAGAGATCCGAGACAAAAAGGGAAGTGAGAATGTAGTGGCGGATCACTTGTCTCGGATTCCGGTGGAAGGGATCGATGATGTGAGTGAAATTAATGAAAGTTTTCCCGACGAGCAACTTTTAGCCGTTTCTACTTTCGTTGCACTGTGGTATGCTCATTATGTCAACTATTTAGCCACGGGTGCCATCCCAAGTCATTGGACCAAAAAGCGTCGACAACAATTTATGGTTCAAGTGAAGCAATACATTTGGGATGAACCGGATCTCTTCAAGATTGGACCGGATCAAGTTATACGAAGGTGTGTGCCCAAAACAGAAGTGTTGGAAATTTTGATCCATGCCCATTCGTCCGCATGTGGGGGTCATTTTAGTGGGCACAAAACAGGCTATCGGGTTCTTTCATGTGGGTTTTATTGGCCCACCATTTTCAAGGATGCATGTGAATTCGCTAGAAATTGTATAAATTGTCAGAAAACGGGGAGTATATCGAAAAGGGATGAGATGCCATTACAACCAATCTTGGTTGTTGAGATATTTGATGTATGGGGTATCGATTTTATGGGTCCCTTCCCGAATTCGAATGGTGATGTGCGTTAGGTGTAATATATTTTTAGATGTTTATTTAAGCCCTTTTTACACTTTTAGCCAAGTTTTAAATTTATAAAACACGATATTCACTAACACTAAACACACATATGGGCAAGTGCACCCATCGTGGACGTAGTATAGTGTTGGTAAGATACCGAGGTCGTCCAAGGACACAAGAGCTTTTAATACCGGTTTATCCTCAACGTCTAATCAAATCAAAAAGTTAGAAAATTGTTTTAAACTAAGAAAAATAAAAACTAACTAAATGCTGAAAAAGAAAATAAAATAAAAACAGATAGACAAGATGAATCACTTGGATCCGACTCGTGTATTAGTATAACCTTTGATTATTTTCGCACTTTTGCACTTGTTTAAGAGATTATCTTAGTTATTGTAGTAGGCCCCTCTTTTGAAGGCGACGTTACCCTCAACCCAGTAGTTTGAGTCAGCAAGGATACAATCCTAAAGGGTCGGATTATTGAAAGATAATGAATTAAGTTATTAATGCAAATTATGGTAGGCCCCGCTTTTGGCGGTGACGTTACCCTCGGCTAAGTAGTCTGAGTCAGCAGGGATACAGTCCTAAATAGCCGGGTTATAGTATTAATAGTAGTTAGCTTATGAGGGGGTCAAAGAGTTTGGATCCCCGCCATCCAATACCTATGGGCATTGAAGGAGATCCTACTAAATTTGACCCAGGTCCCAAGCAGGACCTCTAAACGCTGAACAAGGGCAAGACCCTTACCAAACCGTTCCCTTAACCCCCGACCAGGTAGCCAACATACCTCCATATAGACCGTGGAGATATGAATGGTGAAAATCTTTTATTTTATATAGACAGTAAAATAATGCCAAGACACCACGGACAAACGATAAGGAAAGATCACCTTCAACATAAGTAACTAGTTATTAAAGTCATTAATACAAAACCAAATAAAAAGTGCAAAAGATTAAAAATAAAAAGTATTATACTAAACACTTGTCTTCACCAAGTGATGTAAGAGACTTAGGCAAACATGGCCTTGATTGTCAAGAACTCTTACGATCAATCTTGGATCCCGAGACGACTCACACACTCTACGATGGACAATGGATGATGGTGGTGGATGATGGTGTTATGGTGGTGATGGGTGGTGGATGAAGTGTGAGAGAGGTGGTGTGCCAAGGGATGAGAGAGAATGAAACCAAGCTCCTCTATTTATAGGCTGAACAGAACGCTGGACACGGCCCCGTGTCCGCTGGACACGGCCCCGTGCCCGTCTGACATTCTCTCTCTTCATTAATTGTAATTGCGAATTACAATTAATGCGCCTGCTGTACTTTCAACACGCCCCCGTGCCCGCTGGGCACGGCCCCGTGGTGAGCAATGGAAGCTTCTACTGATTTGTCTTTTCTGCTGCTTCCTGGGCACGCCCCCGTGTTCACTGGACACGGGGCGTGTTCAGACTTCTGTTCTCTTCTCTTTGTCTTGGGAGGTGCCGTTGAGGGTCCGGGCAATTTACTTTTGTTCCTTTTCTTGTATTTATGGTAGAATTAGTGGTCTTTTTGCTTCTTTTGTGATTTTGAGCTCATTTCATCCTGAAAATACAAAAGGAAGACAAAAACACTCTTTTTCCAACATTAGTACTTAAAAAGGGTTAGTTTTATGCCTTAATTGATGTGTTTTATATGTTGCATTTTACACACATCAAATGGCTTCCTATACATTTTGGTAGCGGTGGATTATGTCTCGAAGTGGATTGAAGCTATTGCAACACGAACAAACGACCATTCGGTTGTTTGTAAATTTGTTCAATCCAACATTTTCTCTCGTTTCGGAATTCCGCGGGTCATTATAAGTGATGGTGGTTCGCATTTCAAGAACTTCAACTTTGGGAAACTATTGAAGAGGTATAGCGTGAATCACCGAGTTGCCACACCTTACCATCTGCAAACAAGTGGACAAGTCGAAGTGTCCAACCATCAAATCAAGGAGATTCTCATGAAAACGGTAAGAACGGATAGAAAGGATTGGTCGAGCAAGTTAGACGATGCATTGTGGGCATACCGAACGGCCTACAAGACTCCTATTGGCACAACGCCTTACCGGATGGTGTATGGTAAGGGTTGTCACTTGCCAATGGAGTTAGCGCATAAAGCACATTGGGCAATTAAGACGGTTAACGCGGATTATGACGAGGTGGGGAAGTTGAGAAAGTTGCAATTGAGCGAAATAGAAGAGATTCGGGATGAGGCGTATGAATGTGCATCAGCTTATAAAGATAAACTCAAGAAAGTGCATGATGCGAAATTGAGAAAGAAAACATGTGAAGTGGGGCAAAAAGTTTGGTTGTATAACTCAAGATTGAAGATGTTCGCGGGCAAGCTCAAAAGCAAATGGATGGGTCCGTACGTCATTCGGAGAGTTGGAAGGTTTGGTGATGTAGACATCCAAGATGAGCAAACACTTAAGCAACAAACGGTGAACGGTCACCGGTTGAAGCCATACTTGGAGGGGAACGACATCAACAACTTGGAGCTTGACAAAGCGGGCTACATCTTGCGCCCGGTTGATGAGGAATAATCATGAGAGGCCCAGGTTTGGTAGTGTACATAGTAGTGTTTTGTTTTGCTTCTTTTGTATAGTTTGTACAATTACCGTATTTCCTCGAAATCCGTGTTTGAAACAAGTGTGGGGACGTTCGGGTCACGAATTTCTCTAACATGGTGTTGAGGACAACACGGGACTTTTGAGGGGTAGGGTGATTTTTACACGTTTTTGAAAAAATTTAAAAACATAAAAAAATCGAAAAAACTGAAAAAAATGTAAAAAAGTCACTTAAAACTTCCATTTTTGTGCAACCTTAATCGCCCAGAAGCTGCCGTAAATTACGGCCTCACCGTAATTTACGGTGGAAATGAAGAAAATTGGGGCTTTACGGTGTAAACCTACTGGTTTACGGTGGATTTTTGAGGTTCAGGTCTCACCGTAACTTACGGTGGGACCGTAAGTTACGGTACGCAGTAAATGTTGAGGGGTCGATCGGGGTTCCGCATTTAATAAAAAAAAAACAACAGAAATATTTGGTCACGTGAAGCTTCCCCTAACCACATAATTCCTTCTTCATCTATCACCATCACCATCTCTTTCAAAGACCCACAACCCCATAGCTCTCCAACCTTCAAACCTTCATAACTCCATCAATTCTTGTCCAAACTAAGTGAAATCGGAGTCTATCTTTACTAATTTTTCACGTAGTTTCTGATTTTGCCAAAAGATTTACAAGAAAACGCTGTTTTTGGGTCCGAATTCCAAACCCTAATCCGAAAATTTTTGGGGGTTTTTGGAGTTTTTGTTTCACAAGCACTTTAACATCTTCAAAACAAGGTATGGAAGTTTAATTTGTGTATTTTGATGATGCATTGTGAAGATTGAGGTTATTGTGGATGTTTGTTCATACCCACTTGCTTGTTCATAGTGTTACTTGTTACTTGTTATTGGACATGAGTATGGTTGTAGATGTAGGATGGTTAGTAAAGTAGTGAACTTTTGGGGATTTCTACATTGTAGAGACACCATGCCCAAATTTTTGAAAAACTTATACACTTATAGTTCACTAACATCTACAACCATAGTAACAAGCAAGTGTGGGGATGTTTTGGAGAAAGGAGCCTAATTTTGTTTTGTTTGCTTGTGTTGTTTGTTCTCATGTGTGTAGGAAATGGTTAAGACGAAAGAAAAAGCGGGATCTAGTTCGTCATCATCGAAAGGGAAAGGCAAACAAGTGGAACAACAACCGCGAACAAGACAATATATGGGTAGGATAAGTGAAAGTGAGAGTGGGAGTGAAGAAGAAATGGAGTTGGATCCACATGATAAGCCGGTATGGAATTCGGGTCCATTAGATGATCAAGCAGAGGAGTGGCAACCGACACACTACCATGACAGCATGAATAAGTTGAAGAACAAGGCAGCGGCTTTCATTTGTGAACGAGAAGTTAATGAGGCTCAATTTGGCCAGTTCGGGGTGTTCGCTAAATTTCACGCTCTAGGTTGGGAGGGGGCGCTTAGTTGTTATGATAAGGATAAGAGCAGCCTGTTTATGACCGAGATTCAAGAATGGATGGCAACTCTTAAGGTTAACCGCTATGACAAGCCATCGCAAATGAAACTAACGGGTATTGTGAATGGAATTCCAGTGGAGATGTCTTTTACCACATTGAAGAAATTGGGAAAATACGACAGTCTACCGGCTAGTGATTATATGATACCGACTCTTGATGACCTCCTGATTAAACCGGAGAAACATGTTCGATGGAATGATATGTTGGCAGCAATATTTTTACCCGGTACATACAGTGGTATTCTATACCGGAAGAATTTAAAGATAGAAGCTAAGTTGTTTTTAGCCATTTGTGTTCTCAATGTTATTCCGCGCAGAGGAGATAAGGAACAGGTGAGATATCCGGAGGTACCTGACCTCTATTCGCTAATGCATGGGTCTCCACGTTTTCCGATACGCTATCTGATTATGAACCACTTATGGATATGCCGGAATAAGTATGGAAGAGACATCGTCCCGTATTGTCGAATAATTACGGGATTGATGAAACAACAAAAGGCGATAACATCTGAAGATCGAGGAGCGACAAAAAGGCACCAGCCTTTTACGTTGGATAAGTTGGGGATTGGGTGGTCATATACACAATCAGAGCGTCATCACAAGTTAAAGTCGGAAGGTCAAAGGTGGAGGGCACTAAAGTTGGGTGCACGAGATTTGTTACCGGGTGAGCCGGACGAGCCAGAAAGTGATGAAGAAGTAGTTCCAAGTGGAGATGAAGACTATGCAGACGAGCCGCATGGTGGTGAAAATGTTGGTCAAGGGGGTTATGGTAGAGGTTACAGTGGTGTGTTTTACGATTATGCGCAACAGTCTTATGAGCCGGGTTGGGCTTATAACGGTACAATGCAAGAAGTGATTGAAAATCAACGTCCTCCGGCATCTATTTTTGATACATGGTTGGGTCGGAGAGGACGTTGTATGATCAAAACACGAGGAATAGTGCAAGAATAGAGCGGTCGTTAAAACATAGCTTCGATCGTCAAGAGTCATGGAACCGCACCTTTGCGTATTCCCAAGAGGTGGAAACGAATAATAGATATCATGATGATCAAGCGAGGAGGATGCATGCAGATTGGCATGCCGGAAGGCCGGTTGTTGAGGATCCACAACATGTGGATTATGCCTCGTTACCGCCTTATGATGGTAGTGTATCATATCCGACTCCACCGCTTCACCACTCACAATGGATTGACCCAAGGCAACAAGAGGGAGCCCAACAAGGAGGGAGTAGCAGCGGCGCGTTTGCATTTGGAGAATGGAACGACATGATGTCTTCCATTTTTGGACCTCCAGGACCGCGCTACTATTAGTCGGGTGGTGTTCGCTCTTTTGTATAGTTTGTGCATATTTGTAGTTTTATTTCGTTTATGGTTGGGTGGTGTATGATTGTTTTGTTGAGTTTGGGATGGTGTTCGTTGGTGGTGTCATGGTGTTCGTTGGTGGTGTCATTGTGGTTTGAGTGAAGAAGCTTTTTGTTGAGGTTAAATGATTTTAGTGATCAAAGCCTCCTAAAGCCATACCTTGGGGTCAATGTATCCCAAGTGTGGGGATGGGGGGAATTTTTGAAGATTTTGAAAAATTTTGAGCCAAGTGAAACGATGTGAAAATTTGAACACCCTAAACTAACCCCAAATGATGCACCGGCAACCCTTATTTACCTTTTGTTCTTGGTGAGAGTTGAAGCCACACTTGTACATAAATAATGCTTATCTTTGATGAGAGTGGCAACGGGTGGGGGTGCATTAGAACTTGTGCCTTAATACGGTTTGAGTCCTTAAGTTAAATGTGAATGTAGAAAGGATAAGGGCAATTAGGTAGCTTCGTCTTGTTGAGTGCGAGTGTGGGATTTGGGGGGTTGGACCTCATTAATTATATATATGAGCATGGTTGCGAGAGGGGCGGGGGTTTGGACATTTAGTTGCCCATTTTGTGCCTAAAGCCGATCATTTGTTACCCCTTATCTAGTTCCCCAAAAATTTACCCGACTTAACCCGGTCTTATAGTGTTAGTAGTTGTTTTAGTAGTGTGTAGATACGTTCGACGTTATGTTGAAGGTTTGAAAAAAAATGAAAAAAAAAAGAAAAAAAAGAAAAGAAAAGAGAAAAAAAAGAATGGAAAAAGCAATGAAAAAAAAAGTAATGTTGAGTTGTCTTGTATATAAGTTTAAGTTTGTTTGTTGTTTGTTTCATTATGTAATAAAAGACCGGGCAAGTCCTTCGCTACTTCATATATATTCCATGTCCTACCCATTCGCCTAGCCTCGTTACAACCTTAAAAGCCCCTTTGATTTGCATTCATGTTTGGCACTTGTAGGAGGAGGACCGATTTAGGTACAAGCCTATAGTTGTGCAATCACCCGTTTGCCTTTTGTGTGTCTAGCTCATAGTTGCTAGTGCTTACTTGTTGCCGAGATGAGAGACATAGCGAGGGGTGCATTGGTTGGGTGTTAAAAAGGGGTTAGTAAAAGGATTGTTTGTTTTTGCTTGGTTTACATTGATCGCTTGTCTTGAAAATGGTTTTTGATGGGTTGCTTGGGGCAAGCAACGGTTAAGTGTGGGGATGTGACGGGTGGTCCATGGGACAACCCTTAAGTGTGTTAAAAGACGAGTGAATCCCTCATTTGATCATATAATTTTCTTGAATTAGATAACTACGGTTGCTTGTGTTTCAGGTACATTTAGAGCTTAAAAGTATGGAAATAAAGCTTCGAATAGACACGACTAGATTGTAGATTGAAAGACGGAGAATAAATGAAAAAAATAAAATTTTGGAATTGAAGAATTAAGAAGATAACATGATAGAGGATGAAATTACGAGAACGTAGGCGAAAACGGTGAAGAAAACGGAGTTGAAACGAGAAAGTTATGAAGAAAACAAAAATTGATTGCTGAAGCCTACCGTAACTTACGGTGGTACCGTAATTTACGGTAGACTCTGACAAAAATTGATGCCGTAACTCAGTTTAACTCCACCGTAAACCATTTTAAGCCACCGTAACTTACGGTGGTACCGTAATTTACGGTGGAGGCCAGCGTGAAACTTGTAACTCTCTCATTTAAGGTTGTTTATGGTGCCTTTTCATCATCTAATCATTCCCATTCGTTTTGTAACTCCTAAGGGGCGAATTTGGGGTGTTCTAAGGTGTTCTTGAGTGATCTAAACATGAAGACTTTGTTTTTGATTCCAATGGACAAAGGTTCGATTGTGATGATGGTTCATAACACTATGAGCGGCTAGGTTTGCTTGGTGATCGTCTCGGATGTAAGGTTTTATTTGTGACAATTATGTTTGTTCTTTAATTTCTGGAATATTAGACTGTGCATGTGTTGTTAGTTTATTATGGTGTTTGATTGGTTGTTTGTAAATTGTTGATGTATGTTTGATCATAGTTCTAAACCATACGTTCTTGGTGCCGTTGGCAATCGAGATATCATGGGAGGGATTAGGGTTGGATATGTGTTGATTGGTCATCGGGTAACAACCTCGCGTTCTAGGAATCCGAGTACTTAGTTCCCTTTCATCACAAACAATTGATCTTACATGAGCCATGTCTATGTGGTTCTTTCCAGTTGAACATGAACGTTAGTTGTCCCTTAAAACCTGAAACTCGGGATGATCACTATCCTCTTATCTTGTTACAAAACTTAACCTTGATTTGTAATCTAATTTAGTTTAATTTAGTTAATTAAAACCAATCAACCCAAACATTGAAATTTATTTTTCTTTCAATTTAGTTTACTTTAGTGAAGTTAGACATACATCGAGATAGCACATATTCCACAAACTCCCTGTGTTCGATACCCACTTACCGCTAGCTATTTAGTTGTTATTGGGATTAAATTTGATTGTGACCACGACAGCACGTCAGTCTCCACAGCTTTAGCGCGAATACAACGGCACCCAACTCCAAATCATGGGTGGTGTAGTTCTTTTCATGTACCTTTACTGACGTGAAGCATAGGCAATAACCTTGCCTTTCTGCATAAGCACACATCCCATCCCGGTGTGTGACGCATCACAGTATACCACAAATTCTTCTGTCCCTTCCGGCAATGTCAACACAGGTGCATTACTTAGCTTCTGCTTAAGGGTATCAAAGGCTTCCTGCTGCTTTGGTCCCCAGTCAAACTTAACCTTCTTCCTAGTCAGAGAAGTTAGGGGTGCAGCAATCCTTGAAAAATTTTCAATAAAGCGTCTGTAATAGCCTGCCAATCCCAAGAAGCTGCGAATTTCTGTGGGCGTCTTCGGCTCTCGCCAATTCATAACAGCTTCCACCTTAGCGGGATCCACCTGAATACCATGCTCACTTACCATATGCCTAAGGAATTGGACTTCTCGAAGCCAGAATTCACATTTAGAGAATTTGGCGTAAAGCTTTTCCTGCTGAAGTAGTGAAAGAATACAGCGAAGGTGCTTCTCATGATCAGATTGGTTCTTCGAATAGATCAGAATTTCGTCTATGAAGACGATGACAAATTTGTCCAAGTATGGCTTGCAGACGCGGTTCATGAGATCCATGAATGCTGATGGTGCATTAGTGAGCCCGAAATGCATCACTAGGAACTCGTAATGACCATAACGAGTTCTAAATGCAGTCTTGTGCACATCTTCCTCTCTAACCTTCAATTGGTGATAACCTGACCTCAGATCAATCTTAGAGAAGTAGCTCGCTCCTTGAAGTTGGTCGAACAGATCGTCGATCCTGGGTAATGGATATCTATTCTTGATAGTAACCTTGTTCAGCTCACGGTAATCGATGCACAGACGCATCGATCCATCCTTCTTCTTGACAAATAAGATTGGTGCTCCCCAAGGAGACGAACTAGGTCTAATGAAACCTTTGGCTAGCAATTCATCCAATTGCGTTCTTAATTCCTTCATCTCTGTTGGTGCCAACCTGTAAGGCGCTCTAACAACCGGTGCTGCTCCAGGGATAATATCAATCCTGAACTCCACTTGCCTATCTGGTGGTAAACCAGGTAGTTCTTCCAGAAAGACTTCAGGGTATTCCGAAATAACAGGGATATCTTCAATCTTGGGTTTTGGCTCGTCGATAGTTACCTGTGCCATGAGATGACACAACCTTTCTTCAGACACTGAGAGGCTTTGAGCATAGATACATGCTCTGGCAGTCCATACCGAGTATCTCCCTGAACGGTAAGTGGCTCACCAGACGGAGAGCACTACTTGCTTCTTATTACAGACAATCTGGGCCTGGTTTTTAGATAACCAGTCCATACCCAAAACTATGTCGAATCCTGCTAATTTCAGAGGGAGTAGGGACAACGGAAAAGAGTGGTCCTTAATGGATACGGAACATCCCTCTAATATGGTTGAGGCGGTTTCTAAGGTGCCATCAGCTAGTTCCACCTCATACTTTATACTTAAAGTCTTAACAGGTAAATTCAGCAATGTGCAAAACTTATTGTCTACAAAAGATTTATCAGCTCCAGAATCAAATAATACTCTTACATAGACATCATTTATAAGGAAGGTACCTGTGATCACATTGTCGTCCTGCACAGCTTCCTTGGCATCCATTCTGAAGACTCTCGCATTAGTCTTCTTTCCCTCGTCAGCTTTCTTTGCATTCTTTGGGCAATTCGTCTTAATGTGCCCCTTTTCATTGCAGCTGTAACACGTTGCATCCTTCAGCCTCTTGCATTCGAGGGTCTTATGCTCCGTGGATTTGCAAATTCCACAATGACCCGCCTGAGATTGGGTTTTGGAGTCAAGTCTGCATCTCCCATAATTGTATTTCTGGCAAGTCTTACACTTGGGCTTATCCCCAGACCGATGCCCATCTTTCCTTAAACCAGATCCTTTCTTGTGGTCGTTGTTTCCATGGTGCTTCTTGTTTGATCGACGAGAGTTGTTGTCATCATCATGCTTTCTCTTCTCAGCATCCTTGTTCCTCAGCGATCTCTGCCTGACCGCATCCAGAGTGAGGGATAAGGATATATCAGCTACTGACCTGAATGTAGCTGGTCGAGAAGCTTTCACACTAGCCTTGATTTCTGGGGCCAAACCCCCAATGAAACGCGCGATCCTTTTGGGTTCTGGGGTCACCAAATATGGAACCAATCTAGACAGGGTGTTGAAACTTGTGAGGTACGCCTGGTAATCCAGGTTCTTCATGACCAGAGATAGAAATTCAGACTCTATCCTTTCAACCTCATGCTGAGGGCAGTAATTTTCCTTGATAAGAGCAATAAATTGCTCCCAAGACATGTTGTACAAAGCAGCTTTTCCAGAGGCTTGGATCAATGACCTCCACCAGGCTAAGGCCTCTCCCTTGAATGATTGCGACACAAACTTTACTATATCCTTTTCAGCACATCCGCTGATATCAACCACCGTGTCCATCTCATCTAACCATGTCATGTAGTCTACAGCTCCTTTCTCCCCTGTAAAATCCCGGGGCTTGCATGAGACGAAGTACTTGTAAGAGCAACCCTTGTCACGGGGTCCTTCATTTGGCACAACCCTTTGAGACGGAACACTGTGATGGTTCGAAGAGTGGCGATCATCATCTTTCTTCGGTTCTTCCTTCTTGGAGGGAGGCTTGCTATGTGCCTCGGAATGAGTTTTGGGCTTTGAATGCGGTGTGGATAGCGTCCTACTTCGAGATCCGCTATATTCCTCATACTGCCGTTCTAAAGTCGTTGCAACAGCGTTGTCTACTAACGCTTTCAGTTCAGCACCCGTTATATTAATTCGAGCGTTATCATTCTCATTCTCCTTTGGGTGACTATTAATTTCGTCCGAGTCAGCCATTGAAACCTTGATCTGCTATATAAGATAATGACAAAAGTCTTATTCGGGGGTTTATTATGGAATTGTCTTTTATAGCAATTCATTAACCGTGGCAAACACAGACCATATTTGGTTAATTTGTTACTCACGTTATTTAGGATTTTAATATATATTATCCTAATTATAAACAATATTGTCAGTGGCACAAAAGCCTAGTCACAGAGACGTTTTATATTATCAGCTAGGATTTCAGAAAATCAAGGTATGAAGGTCTGAACATAGTTCTTTTACCTTTTCTGACAGGGAGTTATAATTTCAACTGTCTTTTGTCTTATACGACAATGAATATGGCCCGAAGGCACTACATTACTAATGGATGTTTGATAAGCGACCATCTTACTTGATGATTTAAACCCATGATTCATAGATCATTAAATGGGGTTTTGGGATTCTCTTGGAGAATCCTTATATAAGAGTGACATGTGTGATTTTACGAAGCACGTCTGCCAGGAGTGTTAACATAATTCCAGAGGTTAATAGGGATTTGAATCTTTTAAACAGGTCTTACCGTCTTGGCCAGGTCTTATCACGACACGAAGGCTAGGTTATACCGTTAAGATTCTTTATTTAACTGGTAGGCAGATTTAATTTAAAAGGAATGATTTGATTTATTTATTTCATATAATAATGCATATAAAATGAAATTTAAAAAAAAAACTTAACATTCCAATACATATTAAAAGACTACACACTGCCCTAAACGGGACTTTTAATCAGATAAAATACCTACGCAGAGGTTTAACAGAAAACAAGTCCACGCAGGGACCAAATACAAGGATAGATATCCAAACAGGGACAATAAACAAGTCCACGCAGGGACTAAATAC
This sequence comes from Helianthus annuus, assembly GCF_002127325.2. Lineage (NCBI taxonomy): Eukaryota > Viridiplantae > Streptophyta > Magnoliopsida > Asterales > Asteraceae > Helianthus > Helianthus annuus. Next base: position 2,088,363 of record NC_035435.2, on the reverse strand, counting down.
CAAGATAAATGTCCACGCAGGGACTTAATTGAAAATAAGAAGTACAATAGCATATAAAGAGACTAATGATCTCGTTTCTTCTTTCCTTGTAACAGGTTTGCTAAACCTTTGAGAAATCCACGGTTATTCTTACGTTCCTCTTCAAAATCTCGTTCCACCCAGTTTAAACGCTGGAGGATTTCTTCCTGCTCCGGTGGGGAAAAAACGTGGCGGCTGCGATAGGTGCTGAGCTGGAGTGCTAGCCGGCACCGGGTACCCATGAGTTGAGTATCCCATTCCCCATGGAAGTTCATAAGGCACTTCAAGATGACGGGCGTGGTAGTTTGCTGCCATTTCTCGGTATGGGTCGACACCAATGTAGTCATAGTGAGTGTGAGATGGCTGCTCAAACGGGTTGTACGCTGTGGGACCGGCGTACGCAGGTATTGGGTTATCATAGCCAAATGGCGGCGAAGGTGGTGCAACTGGTGCAACTGGTGCAGAATTTGCCTCTTGAACTGGGTTTGAAGGTCCTTCTTCATGCAGTGGCGGATAATGACTACCACTAGAGTGTCGAGGGGTGCTGAAATGGAAATCCCCTCTTTGAGTGGATATACATGCGCCTGATCTCCTACGCCTCGATGGATCCGGAGGTGCTTGTTGAACTGGTGGCGGAGGAGGCGGTGGCGTAACTGCCATGAAACACGAATCCTCGGAGGGATCCTGCTGTTGCTGATGCTGCTGATGAGGCGACGCATGGTGAGAGGGTGTAAAGTACCACTCATACTGGTTAAATCGTGCTTGGTAACTGTCTGGACCTTGATAGGGTGTTCCATGGAAGGATTATCCATCAGAGACTTCGATAGGGTGCGTGGGAGTACCGCGTGCAGGCTCGACGGGATCCGTATCCTCGTCCATATCCATTGCATTGTCTTCGGAGAAATGGTCCTCTGGTCCTAGAGGGTTAAAACCCACTGGTTCTTGGATAAAGTATGCCAGGTTAAACTGTCCCTGAAAGACAGGAGTACGGTCGCCAAAGGAGTGGTGCAAAACAGATCGCTGGAGAGGTATATATGAAGGTTGAGGGTTACTGGGCCCGTTTTCCGAATTCGACCCAAAAGAGTGATGGTATGAAGGTGTCGAACTGTGTGAGGTAGACCGCCTAGCGGGCTCAAAGAGGTTCCTCCTACGCCTCTGAGGTTCTTCACTCCTTGTGCTGGAAGGAGCTCGCATGTGTGAAGGTCCGGCCTCATGATCATTGCGAGTAGTGATTGGCCCTTTGCCTCTTCCTCCTCTTTTGATTGCTGGTGGCATATTTCCTGCTTAAACAATTTTAAATAAACAATAAACAATAAAAGACAAACTAGAACAATCAATTCGAATTTGTCCTATGTTCTTGTCTAGACTCGAGTATGTGCAATTGTGTCATTGAGATTAAACACAAAAGGATAGTGTCTAATTCACTCAACGTTGGCTCTGATACCAACCTGTCACACCCCGATTTCCACACGTTTCACCGGTGGGCCCGGTGGGGGATTACCGTGACGTAGTTGGCAACAATATAGTCAAACCACACAATATATAAATGCACAGCGGAAGCAAAAATAGATATATTTCAACTGAATATTATTGTAATATCAAGTATCACAACAGTTGAAAAGTAATCCACAGGGGATCCAAAAATAAATAGGAAATATTGTTCAACAAGTTGACGTCCAAGCTTGCGAGACTTATTGAGGACTCTAGGAGGGAGCCAGCCTATTTCGTTTAGTACCTGCAGTTAACCTTTTTGGGAAAATACGTCAGTTTACACTGGTAAATACATTCAACCAACACTTTTGTAAAAGGTTTAATAAAATTGGTGTAAGTGCACTTGGCACAAAGTTTTATAACTTGGGATAATTATTTTTAATATAATACTTGTAAACGAATTACATGTTTCTTTGCGTTCAGTAGCCCGTTCCGTAGACCGGGTTAAAGACTAGTAGACACACCACAGGTATGATGCCCACAAGGTTAATCCTTGAGGGAGATACCATTTTTCATATGCAGCTGTCAGGTGTACGCCTACACCCCGTGCTTAGGTCGTGGCCATCTCGTAAGATGATGCCAGGGATATCCGGGACATGGTCATTACCCCCCAAAGGCTTTAAGCAAACAAGTCAAGTTTTTAACGGGTCATAATTGATAACACTTAACCACCAAATGATTAAGGTCAATTGCCCGACCAAGCGGTATTTTATATACCGTACCCCAAGCCCGTATAAGGAAATAAGTTAAAAGTATTTACCTTTGCAAGTATAATTCACAAACAGCTAATGCAGGTAGCTTTTACCGGGCCTCCTATTCTGGAACGAAGGTTTATAATAACCTATTAGGATCCTAACGGGTCTTTGATTAAGCTTAAGCTTAGACCGGATAGTTTAACGAAAGATACGGTTCGAACGCACGATTAAGCGAGGACCGGAATAAAATGTGATTTAGGCCCGACAAGTTTGAAGACTTGTTTAATATGGGTAATCCAATCACATTCTGGATTTTGAGAATAAAGCGACAAGGTTTGACCCGTTTCGGCTAATTTATGTAAACTAGTTACATAAACCGAACCGAACGCGTAAAAGGCGTAACGGGTAACCGCAAGAGTCCTACACGGGTTTCCTAAGTTAATATGCTCCAAAGAGGTTGTGGTATCAGTAGGATACCTTCCATTATGCCCATAACGAGTTAAATCCCAATATACGCCCCGAAGGGGTATTTTGGTTATTTTAAAGATTATAAAAGAGATTTCCGGGTTATACAGGAAATCTGAGTTTTTCCAAACAGGTTATAAGGTTTAAAATACTTTATTTATTATATGAAATCCGTAGCAACTGGATTCGGGTCAGAATACCATGTAGAACTCATTTTAGGTCCGAAAAGGGTATATTTGGTATTCACCGAATCAATGCATTAACCGCAGGTTATGAGCAGGTTAAAAATAATTAAAAATCTTTAAAAATCTCAAAATATTATTTCACATCAGTGTGTAAAAGGTTTGGTGTCGAAATTTGGGTTTAGATAGGCTTTATGCTAGTTGCGCCGTTTAATTACAAAAGTTTTCTTTAATTGCGCTATTTAGCATAACTCCTATTCTAGACCTCGGATTGACATGAAATTTTAGGGACATGTTTAGAAATCAGTAACTAAGGTTATTGTCCTTTCATATGTCCTAAATTCTCGTTTTAAAGTCAAAAGGGCGTTATGGTCAACATTTAAGCATATTACGGAAATGTGTAAACGACTCGGACAAACAACGAATCGGTCACAGAGGGTTATACCATCATGTAACCTGGTCCTAAGAGAGTCCTAAGGCATATCGAAAGCATACCAAATCGGGTCAGAACTGAAGTCTAAGCAAAAGTCAAAGTTTTGCGACTTTCGGTTCCGAACCGGGTCAAAACATAAAATAGTCGGATCAAACAAGCTTAGATCAGTTATAATACTTATTATTAAGTTACATGAGTGATAAAACAGGTTACATGCCATCTACATTACTGATTATGCATAAAATCGAAAGTTAGCATTTTGTTGACTTTTTCTAAGCAACTTTGACCCCACATTTGGACTAGTTAGAGTGGGAATCAGGGGGTGCCCTTTTAAGGGTTTAATGCCCACATGATTACCAACATATAACTACCTTTGATTCGGCTAATCACCGGACCTTTAGTGATTAATCGTTAAGTCAATCGCTAATTACGACGGATTGACTTTTAAGCTATATCGAAGCAAAAACTAAACTAAGAAGGGTGGAGCACACTTACAAGAGTCCTATGCACGACCAGGGATGAGCAGTGAAGACACTTGAGCTCCAGAAATGATCAGAAGTGAAGAATGAAGGTGTGGTGAACATTGGTGCACTAAGTGGCCTTTATATAGTGAATTTGGATGCATTGGATCATTACAACTAAGGCTACAAGGGTTCCCTGATCATCAACATGTGTCCCTGAGTGCTAGGGGTCGTTTAGGGGGCGCCCATGCCCTTACAATCATGTCTAGAGTCGGTTAAAACACTAAATAGTGCTTTTGTCCGCATTTTCTGTATCTGGGAGGCTGACGCGGCCCGCGTAAAAGTCCTCTTTACTTTTACGCGACCCGCCTGAATCTTTCTGACACGCCCATATCTTCTACTGTCCATGCGGCCTGCGTAAGACCCTTTACATCTTTCACGCGGCCCGCCTGAGACCTAAAAGTAAGATTTTCAAATCTTTTTAATTATTACTGCTGGCCTTTGGATTTACGAAGGGGTAACTTTGCGTTTTGGGCCTTTCTTATTTACGTATAAGGGCTTCGTGACTTTTACCCGTGCTGTTAAGTCCTCGGTTAGTTTATTGCTTCCCGAAAAGTCCTACCTTTCAATGTTTGACGCTTTTAACCCTTCTTAACGAATTTGATCGTAACCTTCTCATATATAACGGAACGTGATGAAATTTATATCGTGCATTCTAGTGAGCATATTTTATCGTTACAAAGCCTCGGGTATACCAAAGGGTCACTCAAAGGTTTAACTTAAACATGTTGACACCTTTGACCCCTGTAGTTTGTAATTCCTCACTTTCCTCCACATTTCATTCCGTATGATCCATAATTCATTCGTTTGAAGGTACGAGCATCATGTAGAGTTACTGTAAAGTATATTTATCCCTTGTTGACGTTTTGAACCCTTGAATTCACATACTTTCTATGCTGGTCAACTTTAGTCCCTCCGTAGCATTTATTACCACGTGCAAACTTATGACACGTGTCAATACATTATAGGACGCAAATTTCGAGGTGTTACAATCGCCGTGACGATCGCCGGTCGTCATGATAGCAGGGAATGGATCACCCAAAATGACCTATTCTACTTGCACGACTTACTTACCGGCCGGGGGGGAGGGGGGGCAACTTGGCGTACAGGTTGGCCGCATATCTCGCCGAGTACGCTTTTAAGCGTACCTCTACCCACATCAGTCGTGGGGCCTTGGTCACCCGTCTGGCGAAACATTTCTTTCGCTTCTTATCCCCGCAGGTGGCAAGTGGTATGACTCTGACACTCCAACTTGACAGGGTTGGGAGGGACACAACCCAATCGACGGGGTTTGGCTCGCGAGGGAGAGGCAGGGCGGCTGGTTTGTGCGTATGGTGTGGGTGAGGGACCCCGTGGAGAAGGAGGCGAGGGTGTAGATCCCAAAACGTATCCGGATCACAGTGGTTGGTTGTTTTAGTCCAAAACACCTATTGATTAAGTGTTTGAGCTATGAAGAGTCAAGAAAGATCAAGAATGAAGATGAAGCTAATGGATTGATGAATACAACTAGTGTTGTATTGAATCCAAACAGTAAGATATAGCAATGAATAACCTTGGAAATCAGATCTAAGCACAATATGAATGTAAACAACACTTGATTCCACCAAGAGCCAAAAGCTTGAATAAGTTACAATGCTTGGGGTATTTATACTAGACTCCTGACTTGCCAGCAAATTTATAAATTTGCTGGAATCTTAACTACACCAAGTCAGGATCACAACTTCTAGATAATTACAAAATAACCCCCTAAACATTCAAAATGCATACAAACTACTATCAAACTAATCCAGCACAAGTACCAACGATCTCATAAGCTCTAACAATATCCCCCCTAGATCGTTGCGTGCTTGTCTTCTCATTCTTCTGTAGTAACCGCTGGATCTTCCGTAGCTTGCTTTTCTGGCTCGGTTGGATTTTCTTTAACAACTATCGTTTCTGGCGGTGCAACAGTCTCCGTTGGTGCTTCCGGAGTTTCCTGATTAATGTTAGCTTCACTTGATGGTTGGTCCTCCTTAGCGGCCTCATATGTGGATGAGGCCGGAGGTGTTGGTGTGGTTTGAGAGGCGGTGGTGGTTGGATCTGCCGTTGAAATAGAGCTTCCTTCCATTGTTTTCTCGTGTTTATTTTTCTTCCGTGCTTCTCTCTTTTTCTGTTCTTTCTCTTTTCGTTTCTCCATTTTGTCTATCACGTCAAGCATATCTCTCTTCAATCTCCAGGCACGCTCCACTGCTCGTTGAAACAACGCTGCCTCTTCAAGATTGGCATTGCCTGCTCCAACGTTAATACGACTTGCATTCAGCATGGTGAGATCTGAGAGCCCGAACTTAAACACGTCCATAGGATCCAGAATTCGAATATCAACATTATCGTTTGACCTGATTACAGCTTCACCGGTTTTGCTATCGTAAAACCATTTCTTGAAATCCTTGAGGGCTACAGGGATTTCTTCTGGAAGCTTGACTCTAGTGACAACTTTAGCAGGGTTGACCACCCACGTCACTTTTCCTTTGCCAGTTACTGGATCGAAAGTAGTTTTTGATACTCGGCGTCTTGGGCGCTGCGGGGCATGATTCGGGAAGTCTCTGTTACATTCTTTTGCAATTATCCTTTCAAAATCCCTTCCAATGCCTCTGTCTTCATGGTTTAGCAGATCTAGACGCCCAAGCTCTCTCAGATCCCACCTTGGGAGAGTGAAGAGATCAAATCCTGTTTCAAAATACTGAATCACTCCACCACGTCTCTTCACTACAAACATGCCTCTGAGATTGTCGTACATCCAACTGATGATTTTCTCAGTTGCCTCAGATTTTTCGACTCTTATCACTTGATGAAGATCAGGAAGCTTTTCTCGTTCCTTTTTAAACCATTCGGGGTGCTCGGGAGCAAATGTTTTGCCGTCTTCTTGCTCGTACAGGACTTCATCCTCGAGCCCCCATTCAATAAAGGTCGGTGGCATGACTTCCCGATCCACCTCCTCTTCTTCACTTTCATTCCCTTCTGATACTTTGTCAACAGATTCTAATCTCCTTTTCTTTACTTCAGCCTCCTTTTCTTTGCGAGCTGTTTCTTCCTGAATGAAAGCATCAAAGTCGAAAATTTCATCGAATGTAAACATCGGCTCGATTTTCGTCTTTTCACATATCCCCCGCATCATCCTGTAGAGTTTCTCCAAGCCAGCTTGCTGAAATCTGATAAATTTGGCTTGCTTGGCCATGTATGCCGTCATATCCTTGTTCTTCTTCCTCTGATCTTTTAGTTTTTCTCTCAGGATGTTTGTATCATTAACTTGATTCTTTAATAAACAAATTTCTTTCGCCACGGAAGGCCCGGTGTCTTTGATCAATCGGTCATACAAATCTTGAAAGGGACGGAGCCTTTGTGGAACAACAGGTGGCTTTGAGATTCTTGTGGGTTTGACTGGAGATACCTTTGATGGGCCTTGACCTGCTTGTGCCTCATATGGATCAATAAGAATTTCGTCAACGAAATCATTGAGAGTTTGAGTTTCTTCAGGAACTATTTCGGGCATCTCAGAAGAAGATATTTCTTTACGCTTCAGACTTTTCTCTCTTTTCTCTTTCTCCTGCATTGCATGAATGGCTTTTAGATCTTGAATGTGTTGACGATGCTCTTCAGTATCTGCTGCCCTGGTTGCTGAGCTCATGAGACGTTCATAACCTCCCGTTGTCTTTTTCTTCTTTGGGGGTTCTCCTTCAGCAGGGTGTTTGTCTTTTCTTTTTCCTTTGCTTCTTTCTTCTTTGGCAGCTGCTTCGGCCTGAGCCTGTGCAGTTTTCTGCTGTTTAGCTTTGACACCCTCTTTGTATTTCTGATATGCTGCTTTGACGATTGGTAGTCTTTCAGCTCTATACATCCAATCGTGCAGCAAAACCCATTCGTTGGTTTTTATTTCTGTGTACTGTCTGCTTGTGGGCACGTGAAACTTGTAGGTATTTCCGTCATTTGGGAGGTCTTTGTGTTGATCATTAATGAGCATTTGAATAAATCTCGGGTACATTGCCCACGTTGCTCCATTTGCATTCTCTCGCATATAATTGAATATTAGGCTCGAGAGATTGAATTTTTGATTGATACATAAGCTCAGCATGGCTGCAGACCACTCCAGATTCAAACTGTCAAATCCGCCTTTTCGATGAGCTAGGCTCATCGAAATCACGTGAACAATAAACCTCCAATCCCGGGTGAGACCACCCCTCTTGATTTCTTTCTTGTTTCTGAAATCTCCAGCGTATCCCATTCCTCTAAAACCGTCAAGAATATCATCTTGACTAAGACTTTGCGGATCTTCACTGTTGTCTTGAAACCTTAGAACTTGACGAATCCTGTCTTCTGTTACTTCCACTCTCTTGTTACGAACAGTTGAGACTATCCCTGGTTTGTTGTTGATGGATTCCAGCTTCACGTTTTGCCAGAAGTCTTGAATGTGTATTGGGTAGACTGCAACTGAGGTCTCCACCGCGTATCCGATCCTGCTGTTACGTACCCATCTGGTTACGTCTTCAAAATCAGTAGGCACTGCATCGAGATCTATGCTTTGATTATGCTTGAGTGTTTTATCCCATTCCAGAACTTTCACCATGCTACACAGAAAACGAGGCAAGTTAGAATACGTAGTTACCAGATAAACTATGCACAGAATGGAATTTACAAAGGATATGTACAATTATAATAATTAACAAAAAAATAAAAATAAAAAAAATCAACATTTTGATAATTTCGCTGCCAGGTCAGAGAGTTTCATCGCTGCCGGATCAAGGAATTTCATCGCCGATACGTGTTGCCGAGATCAGGTATTGGATCAGTCAGCGATGAACGAGCATCGCTGACTTCGCCAACAAAACTGACCCCGATAACTCTCGTTAACTTCGCTATGTTCGCTGGGGATCAGACATGATTTCAAGGTTAACATCGCTGGCGAACATGGCGAAGACAACATTTCCTTTCCGGTAATGGTCTACCAGCGAAGGTATCGATCTAAATCGCTAACCGAGCGAATTAGATCGTTCGCTGGTCGCTCGAACTCGCGTTCGAGACTTTTGGTTATCCCTTACCTAATTTCGCTGACTTCGCCGTCATCATATTAATTTCGCTGCATTCAAATTTTTCTTATAAAACCCTTTTCAAAACCCTTACCTGTTCATATTCAAACAATCCCCTTTTTACCGATTTGCCTAATCTAAACATTTTGACATCGAAGGATATCGGAATAGACATCGATAAGAACCTGAACATGATTAAAGATATCTAACATTCCAATAAACAAACTTTCAATCAACGATTCAAACCCCAATGCAAAAACCCAATAACAAACATAATCACTAACCCAAGAATTATACGATTAATAAAGGCTGTGACACCGATTCAACTAAGAGCACTGATTGACTGGGTTTGAAACGTACCTTGAAATCTTTGATTGAAAGGAACCTTGTGTTGATGATGATAAGCAGATTGAGTATAAAGAAATGAAGAAGAGGGTATGCCGGCGATGAAAGGGTGATGAAGTGAAAATTTGAAAGTTTAACAGTTGTAAAAAAAAAATATTGTACATATGTACGGTTAAAGATAACCAGCGAACTTGTAAGTTCGTTGGTATCTTAAATTCGCCGCCTTTGTTGCTTTGTCAAACAGTTTTTGATTTCGCGTGTTGATTTCAAACTTTCTCGAAAAACGTGCCCATTTTTGTTTAAAACCTTGTTTATTTCAGAATATTCACAGTAATGCTAAAATTTGGGCCATTTTGACTCCGAACTTCAAATTTCTTGCTTTGCGAGGATTCATTTAACTCAGAATTTTCTGAAATGTCTGACACTTACCGAACTTACCTGCAGAGGATCATACTGCCAACACTCGCCACATTCTTTATATATTATTATTATTATATTACTAACCAGGGCACAAGAAAAACTGTCAGTATGTTTGTCCGCTTAAATCCATGCATCCTTCTTTCAACATACCTTCGGAGAGCGTGTTTTATCATGTTTTCGGTAATATTGACAAGTCTTCGATGGCCCCCACACAAGCTATTGAAAATAGAATCATTACGCCCTCGTGAGTCCCACATCATGACATACCCCCGCGATCAAGGTATGCACAAAGATTCCTCATAACGGGTGAGTATATTGGATTCATTCTCTTCAACGATAGAACGGAGATCAGGTCTGTACTTTCGTACAACAGAGATTCCAGGAACTATCGAGGGTTAAGATAGATAGTTCGGCCAACAGGTCAGTACTACCGTACAGCAGAGTTGCCTACTGATCTATCAGAGAATTTGGCCAAAGATGGCACTTATTATGGATTTTGGCCAATAATGGCGCTTATTATACAGGGTTTGGCCCTTTTTTTTAGGCACTTATTAATAAGAGAATATCATAGCGTCTAGGTCAGTACCACCGTACAGCAGAAGAGCAGCTATGATATCCTCCGAACGAAATACCAATATAAAGACCCGAAATCTCAGACTTTGGCAATCTGTCAACGCAAGATTCAAGACCATTAAGCCATATGCCGCAACGTGTTACCCACTGAGATACGTAATGCCTGAGAAAAGCCAGAATTCTTGTGTAGACATTATGTTTGGCTCCCTAACAGCAGTTTACTCGTCGGTGTTGCTGAATCTACCGACACGTCGTTGCTTGGTACCCTGATTTTATATTGTATTCTGTTCAAAGAAATGACAAAGTGTTAGCAATTTTCTATCACTTCCTCTACCGGGAGTCTGACATAAGCATTTGTTTAGGGATTTTCTGAATATCCCCCCTTAAAATTTTTTATTTTCGTGAGTCCATTTGCCCGAAAATAAAATTTTAACCAGAAAATCTTTTTGGTGGGCGACGTCTTTCAATACTAGTTTTATTTTCAACCAGCAAAAACTTTATTACATTTCTTTTAATTAAAAGTTTTTTTTTTTTATCAACACAAGATTCATTTCCAGTCAAGGAAATTAACCATTTCTAACCAGGTTACCAACTGGTTAAAACGAGTTTTGTCAAACGCTTTCGTGAAGATGTCGGCTCGTTGCTGTGTGGTATCCACCGGCACCACTTGAATGTATCCCTTTTCATAAGCATCTCGAATTGCGTGAATGCGAATTTCGATGTGCTTGGTTCTTGAGTGGTGCACGGGATTCTTCACAATTCCCAGACACGCTTCATTGTCGATGAATATCGGAGTCTTCATGATGTTGATTCCGTAATCCAGCAACTGATTTTGTATCCAAAGGACTTGTGAACAGCAACTGTATGCCGCAGTGTATTCCGCTTGAGCTGTTGACGTGGATACTGTTGTTTGCTTCTTGCTTTGCCATGAAATCAACCGGTTTCCCAGAAATTGACATCCTCCTGATACGGACCTGCGATCTACTTTGCAACCTGCATGATCACTGTCAGAATATGCAATCAAATCAAAATTACTATCTTTAGGATACCAAAGCCCTAGTTTTGGAGTTCCTTTGAGATAGCGGAAGATGCGCTTTACTGCAATTTCATGGGATTCCTTGGGATTTGTTTGGAACCGAGCATAAAGACAAACTGCCCACATGATGTCAGGTCTGCTGGCTGTCAAGTACATCAAAGAACCGATCATTGAGCGATAGAAGGATTTGTTTACTAGCTTTCCCTGAGGATCTAGAGTGAGTTCTGTTTGCGAGGCGAATGGCGTGCTTGCAACTTTGCAGTCATTCATGTTGTACTTCGAGAGAATGTCCCGAATGTATTTAGCCTGATGAATCAGAATTCCGTCCTCCTTTTGCTTCACTTCTAATCCCAAGAAGAAATTCAGCTCTCCCATCATGCTCATCTCGAATTTTGCTTTCATGATTGTTTCGAACTCTCTGCACAGAGCCTCATTGGTTGACCCGAAGATAATATCATCCACGTAGATCTGGACTAACATAACATCTTCCCCTATCTTCTTGGTGAAGAGAGTCATGTCAATCGTTCCTCTGGTATAACCACATTCCAGCAAGTATGTGGACAGAGTCTCGTACCATGCGCGTGGAGCTTGATGAAGGCCATAAAGTGCTTTATCCAATTTAAAGTAACGGCCTGGAAAGTGAGGATCCTCGAACCCTGGAGGCTGACATACGTAAACTTCCTCCTTGACTTTTCCGTACAGAAACGCACTTTTGACATCCATTTGAAAGACCTTGAAGTTTCTATAAGAGGCGTACGCTAGGAATATTCTGATTGCCTCCAATCGTGCGACTGGAGCAAAGACCTCTTCGTAGTCAATCCCTTCTTCTTGTCGAAAACCCTGCACCACCAATCGAGCCTTGTTCTTGATAACCACCCCACGATCATCCATCTTGTTTCGAAAGACCCATTTAGTACCAATAGGAAACTTTCCTTTAGGTAGATCTACAAGTTCCCATACTTTGAGCTTCCTGAATTGAGATAATTCTTCTTGCATTGCCTGAACCCAGCTGGAGTCTTGAATAGCGTCTTCGATGTCACGTGGAACTGATTGTGATAGAAAAGCTGCGAAGAGACCTTTGTTGATGCTTGCTGACTGCCCGCGAGTACGTACTCCTTCTTCTACTGCGCCGATGACATTTTCAAGAGGATGATCTCTATTTGTCTTGTATCCTGCATTTGTCAGAGATTCAATTTACTGCGGAAGGTTGGTGAAGTGTTCGTCGACATAAATTATTGGTGGATCATCTTCTTGAGTTGGTTCATTCACATTCGCCTGTGAAGAAGAAGCACCATTGTCTTGGGTGTTCTCAGGCGAAGTGTCACCATTTGTTTCATTTACAGCCAGAATCGGATCAGCAGATGATGGAGATAAGCGGGTGGTAAAAGGAGTCAAACCGATGTCAGACGAGTCAAACAGAGGTTCAACTTGAGTGTCTTCGACTGGCTCAGGGTCTGACGCAATCTCCGGAATTTCAAAGTTATTGAAGATCACACTCACATCATAGAACCAGTCAGGAGTGCTGCCAGTGTTGGTGTAATTTCCTTCTTGAAAGTCCACGTAGTACGATTCAATCACCATCTTTGTTCGTTTGTTGTAAACACGGTAAGCCTTTTGTGTGGATGAATACCCCATAAAGTAGCAGATATCACCCACTGCTTCAAACTTGACGAGATTTTCTTGAGTGTTCAACAGAGTGCACGAACATCCGAATGGCCTGAAGAAATCTATAAGTGGCTTTCTTTTGAAGAGAAGCTCGTATGCTGTCTTTCCATGAGGTTTCACGATGAGCACCCTGTTCAGAACGTAGCATGCAGTATTAACTGCTTCAGCCCAGAAGATAATTGGAAGCTTGGAGTCCACCAGCATGGTTCTTGCAGCTTCAATCAGCGTTCTATTTTTGCGTTCAGCAACTCCATTTTGTTGGGGAGTTCTGGCTGCACTGTATTGAAGATGAATTCCTTTTTCTGCACAGAATGATATGAAAGTCTGATTTTTGAATTCAGACCCGTTGTCGCTTCTTATAGAGTTCACTTTCAGCTTGATCACGTTCTCTATCAGGGGAATGAATGATTTTAACACTTCAGCAGTCTCGCTTTTTGCTTCAAGAAAATATACCCACGAGAATCGAGAGTAATCATCTGTTACAACCAAACAATAAGAGCTTTTAGCAAGACTTTTAACACTGATAGGACCGAAAAGATCCATGTGCAACAATTGAAGTGGTGCAGAAATCGTGTTCACTGCTTTGGACTTGTGTGGTTTCTTATGCTGCTTTCCCTGGGCGCATGCAATACATTTTTCAGAAAATGGAAATTCTTTGATTGGAAGACCTCTAACTAAGTTCATTTTAGATAGTTTATTCATATTTTTGAAGTTAACATGCCCCAGTCGTCTATGCCAAAGCAGTGACTCCGATTCTGACGCTTTAGAAATTAAGCATGTCAAGTTGTCATTTGTCTTGGCGTTTTTCATGTTGAGCACATATGTGTTGTTCTGTCTTGGAGCAGTGAGCATGATCATTTCTGCAGGAACAACATAACCGGGCTTCAGGAACAAGCATTCCATGTCATTGAACAGCACCGAGATCCCTTTATCACACACTTGAGAAACGCTCATGAGATTATAGCACAGCTCAGGAACATAGTTGACATTTTCCAGCGTGAGGGCTTCGGACACTACATCTCCTACTCCAACAATCTTTCCTCCCTTTTCATCGCCAGCAAAAGACACGAAGTCACCATCAATAAAGCGGAAGTTTTTCAGTAGTTCCTTCAATCCAGTCATGTGTCTTGAACATCCGCTGTCTACGTGCCAGATGTATTCCATGAGCATTTGAAGCCATTTCTGGAGTTTATTCTGACGTACACAAATACACAAATATACAGGTTAGTTTGATTTAGGAACCCAGATCTGTTTGATTTCAAATTTATCGTGGTTTTGACCCACTTTGACCTCTTTTTGTTTCCAAAGATACGCAATTGAATCAACCAGATTTTTAACAGATTTCTTAAGATAATTTAGTTGCTGCGTGACGTTTGTAATAAAATCATGCTCTGGTTTAGGAAACTTTTTGGTTTTACAATGTTTCGCTGTATGTCCTAAATGACCACAGCGAAAACATCTTTTATGTCTGGGTCTTTTGGTGTGAGAAGATGATGTATGTGATGAGAGTCTTGAGCTTTCTGCTTTCTTCATTTTCTTGTCCACTCTGCTTTCATCTTCGGGATATTCTTCATCACTGTCTGAATCGAGTGAGCTTTCAGACGTGTTGTCCTCGCTTGAATTTTGTTCTTCACTTGCTTCACAACTTGAATATTCGAAGCTTTCAACACTAGTTGCTTGATCTTCAGTTGAGGTTTCTGAATGCGAACTTTCTGATGTCTGTTCGTCTTCTGTGGTAATGTCGCTTGAATCTACATTATCTTGATCTTCAGTAACATTCTTTTCCGATTCTGTCATACCTGTTCTGGAAGGAATAAATTCAGGAATTTCCTTTGTAAGGAATTTTCCAAAACTATTCCTTTTTAATTCTGGCACAAATACAGGAGATTCACAAGCAACATTATCATCACAACACGCATAATTCAAATCATGACATTCAGACACATAAGGTTCATGATTACGGGTCTCAAATGTAGGCACATGGCCTTTACAGTCATCCACAGATTTAGTTTTAGGCACTTGGCCATTACAGTCATCCAACCTACTTAAACTATTACATTCATCCTTAGCATTGTTTTTAGAACAATTCCAGACGAACCAGTTAACGGTGGAATAACTGTCGCCTGAATAACCAATTCCTATTTTTGACCCTCCGCAGTCTCCATGGAATCTGCATTGCTTTTAGAGCAGTTAGCAGTTGTCTCATTTTCATAAAATTCATTTTGTTCAACTGAGGCCTTTTCATTTATGAGATCATTTTCGGGATGAGGAGTAGGCATAGGCACGTAGTTTTTGCTGTGAGGTGGAAAGAAAAGTTTTCTTTCATTTCCGTGCCTATCCTTATAACCAATCCCATCTTTCACAAACGTTGGTCGTTGGCAATTTTTGATGTCAGTAAAGGCCTTTTGACTGACATTCCATTTGTCTATTATAATTTGAAGTTTGTTCTTTTCATTTAAAGCTTTTTCTAATCTTTCTGTAAGATCATTAATGATAAAATCTTTTCTAAACACAAATTCTTTAAGGGTTTGCATTTCAGCCAAAGTTGAGTTCAACTTTCTCTGATATGCAGCCTCATTCTGTTTAAGCTCGTTGTTAATTTTTAAAGCTTTGTCTTTTTGCCTTTCAAACTCCAGGTTTAAGAATTTATAATGTGCCACGACATCAACGCATGCTTCAGAGCATAATTTTTCTTTAAAACTGAGTGGAATACTATTTACCAAGTCCTTGTCAGCCTTTTCTTTTGATGAATCTGCTTTCATGGCTGTAGCTTGAACTTTATCCTTCCCTTTCTCAGATGTCTCTTTAGCAGCATCCTTTTCAGCTTGATCACCAGGCTTCACTGAAGAAAGAATACTTTTCAATCCCTTGTCAGCATCATTGTCTCCAGTTGGGATTCTTGTTGTTTGCTTCTCAAACTGCCTAGCGGATGACTCACCCGTGATCTTGGCCATCAGGGCTTTGTTGACTTGCTCCTTTGCTTCAGTGATCTCTTCACTCCAATCATAGTCTTCAACAACTAAAGCCTTTGGCGTGCTGGGAGATGCATTGTTTTTGTTCTCTTCAACAGTGATTTGTTTAACAGCAGGAGTAGTTTCACTGTTTCCTTCTTTCAACAACGGACAATCGCGCTTGAAGTGTCCTAGATTCTTGCAGTTGTAGCACCTCAGCTTAGATTTGTCAAAGCCAGCTTTTCCAAGACCCAATCGCTTGCCTGTCTTGTCTTGAAATTTCTTTAACCTCAGAGTGATCATGGCCATTTGCCATTTCAGATCCATTTCTTCCATATCATCTGGATCAACCTGATACATGTCTTCAGCAGTAAACATCTCCTTCTTCAGTTCCCCAGACATTAGGGCTTCGTAGCTGCTCAGAAATGTGTTGAAGAGTGCCACATTTTCAGTGGATACTTTCAACGCTTGAGTATCAACAGTGATAGTCTTCTCAACAAGTTGTGGAGCTTTAGATGCGCTTGCGGAAGCGTTTGCGTAGATTAAGTCAGAAGCTTGTGGAGTGATGCCCCCTGAAGCGAGGAATGCCACATTCTTCAATCCAGCTGAAGGTTGAGTTGCCTTAGGTTGATATCCAGCAGTGTTCATCTCTCTCTTGTTAACATCCATTTCAAAGGCTCTTAGGGTGTTGATCAGATCTGACAGAGTGACAGGATTAGGATTGTTGAGAAAATCCTTCTTGATCATCATACATTGCAGGCTCCATTCCTTGGGGAGCGAATCAAGCAGCTTCTTTATTGCAACGCGATTGGTAACAGGATTTCCTGCCTTCTTCATTTTGGTCATCATGTTTAGGAAGCGACTAATGTGATCAGACAAACTTTCTCCACGGACTCCGCAAAACATGTCGTATTGCTTCTGCACCATATCTCCCTTGCTTTCGATCAGTTCTTCATTTCCCTCATAGAACTCGATCAATGCATTCCAGAGTGCATTTGGAGTTCGGTGTTCTTCAAACATGTTGCAGTCGTTTGTTGATAAGGCCATGGTTAGAGCAGCGTGTGCACGACGATCACGTTGAATGAGAGCCTTGTCTTCGTCAGTGAAGGTAGTAGCATCATTGTTAGCAACCACTGCATCTCCTCTAACTACCGTCGGAATGTGAGGTCCAGCAGTAACAGAGAGCCACAGATTGTAATCCGTGTACTCGAAGAACGATTGAATGCGAGTTTTCCAAGTGCTAAAGTCTTCCGCTCCTTTCAACTTTGGTGGGCGAGTGGTGGTTCCAGTTTCAAGTTCCGCTTGAGCAATTGGACTTAGTTGATTTAGCGACATTTTTCCTTGATTTTGACAAACGTGAGCTGAACAGACTTAAATTCGCCAACAGGAGCTTAAATTCGCCAATGAACAATATCGATCAACGATCTTCGCTAGCTGGTTCGCTGACCTTCGCTGGTAAGATATGTGATCCTGCACGAGCGATCAACTTATCTTCGCTGACAAAACAGACACAAACAGCGGTTAGGTTAATTTCGCCGGTAACCGTGATAGGAACACTGTGGTTCGCTAGCACGGTTCTCGAAGTCGCCTTCGATAATTTCGCTTAAGGGACAAATGGTGCTATTTCGCTGATGATCAGCAATTTCGCTCGAACAATGGTCGGCGAACTTGATGATTATGCGACAAAACACTCAGCGATTCGAATTATTTCGCTATATTCAACGCTGAGTTCGCTATATTCAAGAAATAAATTCGCTGTGTTCAAATATTCTTCGCTGTATTCAAATTAATTTCGCTGACCAGAGGGTTTAACACGAACTAAAACCCTCTAATCACTCAAAAACAGCCCAAAAACCATGTTTTGATGCACCAAAATGACTAAAATAACTCCCTAATCAAGTATTAACAACAACCTATCGATTAAACACACCAAATCAATCCATTTTAAGCCCAAAAATTTGAAAAACCTTTAAACTTTGAAAAACCTTCAAAACAATGAAAAATCTCAACAAGAACACAACAACCAAGAGCACAAAGGCTCTGATACCAAATTGTAGATCCCAAAACGTATCCGGATCACAGTGGTTGGTTGTTTTAGTCCAAAACACCTATTGATTAAGTGTTTGAGCTATGAAGAGTCAAGAAAGATCAAGAATGAAGATGAAGCTAATGGATTGATGAATACAACTAGTGTTGTATTGAATCCAAACAGTAAGATATAGCAATGAATAACCTTGGAAATCAGATCTAAGCACAATATGAATGTAAACAACACTTGATTCCACCAAGAGCCAAAAGCTTGAATAAGTTACAATGCTTGGGGTATTTATACTAGACTCCTGACTTGCCAGCAAATTTATAAATTTGCTGGAATCTTAACTACACCAAGTCAGGATCACAACTTCTAGATAATTACAAAATAACCCCCTAAACATTCAAAATGCATACAAACTACTATCAAACTAATCCAGCACAAGTACCAACGATCTCATAAGCTCTAACAGAGGGGGAGGGAGGCGATGGAAAGGGAAGCGATGGAGAGGGAGGCGAGGGCGAGGGAGAGGGAGGCGATCATACTGTCAATCGATCACAGGTAGCTGCGGAGGATTTACAGGGTGATCGCCCGTACGTTCGACGGAGCGTGAGACAACGTGTTATGCCTCCACCGAGGGTGGAGGAGAGAGTCGTTCAGGTGGAGGAGAAACTCGTTCAGGTCGAGTCGAGACTTGGTCAGGTCGAGTCGGATGTAGCTGCAGTCAGAAGGGATTTAGCTGCAGTGAGAGGGGATGTACAGTGGATGGTCGAGGTGATTGTGGCTATGCATTCTGGCGTGTCCCTACCTCCACGAGCTGGCGCTGCACCACCACCACCGCCGTAGCTGCTTATTGTAATTTTTTTTTGTTATTTTACGTTTGAAACATTGTAAAAATTTATATTTTTGTTTGTTTTAGATGTAAAACATTCTAAATATTAATCTTATGTTTAGATGTTAAGTTATTTGTTTAATAATTGTTGTCGTAGTTTATCATAATCATATCACATATTTATCGTTTTACAAAGTGGAAACTTATTAAACATTATAAATACGTTTAACTACAAACTCGTAACATAATCCGATATATACAATACTATTTTAAAATTTACAAAACTTATTAAACGGTTTCCCGATTACAACAAAAAAATAACTTTTCTATACACATTTATCGTTTTACAAAGTGGAAACTTATTAAACATAATAAATACGTTTAACTACAAACTCGTAACATAATCCGACATATACAACACTATTTTAAAATTTACAAAATTTATTAAATGGTTTCCCGATTGCAACAAAAAATAAACTTTTCTATACGGGCCGTATAACATTATAAGGCCTATATACAGATTTTAAAACTATTCGAAACAAAATTATGCAAATATGTATACGGCCCGTATATAACTATACGTCCCCTATACATATAAAAACAAAAAAAAACATTCCACCGTATTAAATTCTGCACATAAATATTCTATATGGCCCGTATACAAATAGGAATATGAAAATAAGATTTTGGGGTGTGGAAATAGAACACCCGTTTTTATGTTTCGAATCCGTCGAGAAGCGTAGATGGTAACTACAGTTGAAAATAAAGGTTGTTGCTTGGTTGACTAAACAATTTTACCCTTCTCCGCCTTCTCTCAGGGCGCCGATAACTGATTTTGCCCAGGTGAGCTTGCCCCTTTAACTGTCGTTTTTGCATTGTTTGATTTTAGTAGTTATAGGATTTTGATTTTAGTTGATGGAAGCTTTCTTTGATTTTCATAGTTCAATTGCTCTAGAATTTTAATTTCTATGTATACCGATGGGTGCATATGATTGTTAATTTGCTCTATCCTTTGAAGTCTATGATTCTAACAAGTCAACCCAAATATTTGTTGCAGTTATGGCCCATGAATATTATAATTATAGGCTCAACATACTTTTCAGATACAAGATTATATGAACACTTTGATATTTTTTTTTTTTTTTTAATTTGATGGTTAGAATTTATATAAGTTTATCTTAATTTCAGTTGAATATATACAAAAAGTTTGCAAATTGGCTATCAAGTATACTAATCTTCAGACTGGCTTAATGTTTATGATCATTTGATCCATTAAACAATGACAGATCTAATTAGTTTAATTTGCATCTGTCTATGCTCACGCACAGCAACGCGTGCGTTAACGCAGCGTCTCATCTCTTGAACGACCCAAACCGACCCGAGTCTGTCGCTGAAGAAGCTCTAGGCGTTGAATAATGATGTTGGTGGTGATGGTGTTGTGGGTTTTGGTCTCTGCGTCGTCGTCGGTATACTCAAACGAGGAGTACGGAAGGCAGGTGTTAACCGCAGCGAAAGAAGACAAAAACTGGTTGGTTTCAATCCGTCGGAAACTCCACGAGCACCCGGAACTCTGCTTCCAAGAACACAACACCAGCGCCCTTATTCGCTCTGAACTCGAAAACCTCGGCATTTCTTACACGTACCCACTTGCGCGCACTGGTTTTGTCGCTCAGATTGGCACCGGATCTCCTCCCGTTGTAGCCCTTCGCGCTGACATGGATGCCCTCCCGTTGCAGGAGCTTGTTCAATGGGAGCATAAGAGTAAACATGACGGTCTTATGCATGGCTGCGGTCACGATGCTCACACCACCATGCTTCTTGGTGCCGCTAAGTTACTTAATCAAAGAAAGGACAATCTCAAGGTATGTTTCCACAAATATAATAGAAAGTGAAACATTAACGATATGTTAAAATATGGGTCGAAGAAGGTGTTAAAATATGTCTAGTTTAACATAAGGTGCCTCAGTTTCACATAATGTTTGTATGTACTCTGCAAACAACAAGAGGATGCTAGTTTTTTTTTTTTTTTTTTTTTTTTTTTTTTTTTTTTTTTTTTTTTTTTAACAAAACATGATTTACATAACTACCCCATCCAATGAGTCACCAACATATATATTATTTTTATACAAGGGAACTGTTCGACTGATATTCCAGCCTGCCGAAGAAGGAGGTGCGGGTGCATCATATATGATAAACGAAGGTGCACTTGGTGGTGCGGAGGCTATATTTGGAATGCATGTTGATTTTACGATTCCCACAGGAACCATTGCCAGCCTTTCGGGACCAATGTTGGCTGCCGTATGCTTCTTTGTGGCTCGTATAGAAGGTAAAGGTGGTCATGCTGCTGAACCCCATATCAATGTGGACCCTATACTTGCTGCGTCGGCTACTGTTTTGGCCTTGCAACAACTCATCTCCAGAGAACTAGATCCTCTTCAAAGTCAAGTATGTTTTTTTTTTCTTAACGCGTCGAACGGTGAACAGAAATGTAGCTTAAAAGGGTAACTAGTCAAATGGGTCGAAAGTCTTATAATCATATTCGATACTTTGATAATTTATAAAGTAAAGTACACGTATGGTTCCTGTGGTTTACCAACATTTTGGATTTGGTAGCTTTCCGAAAGTACACAGATGATCCATGTGGTTTGCACTTTGTAACGCTGTAACGCATTTAGTCCCCAACTTTCTCCAAAACTACATGGATGGTCCCTGTGGTTTGCACTTTGTAACGCATTTAGTCCCTAACTTGGACATGCTAAAACCTATAGATTTGTTGGCCGGGGACTGAATGTGTTATAAAGTGCAAACCACAGGGACCATCCGTGTACTTTTGAAAAGCTAGGGACCAAATCCAAAATTTTGGTCAACCATAGGGACCGTGTACTTTACTCTAACTTATAATGAGTATTTCTCTTGTGTTACACAAATCTTTCAATTTAATGCTATCGTTTTAAATTGAGTCTAGGTGCTATCAGTTACGTATGTTAAGGGCGGTGAGGCATTGAATGTTATTCCAGCGTATGTTGAATTAGGGGGAACACTCAGGAGTTTGACAACCGAAGGCTTGCAACGTCTTCAGCAAAGGGTGAAAGAGGTATTTCTGCTTACCAATTGTCTACCTTATATATTTTCTATTTCTATATGACATGCCGTGTATAAATATGATCTTGACTCTTAGTATAGAAAGTTCGGTTTTTCTCAAAGTTTTAAGAGTAAAATGCCCTTTTCGTCCCTAAGGTTTGGCCAGTTTTGCGACTTTCGTCCAAAGGTTTGTTTTTCCGCATCTGGACCCAAAAGGTTTAAAATCTTGCCATTTTCATTCGGCTTGTTAACTTCATCCATTTTTCTCGGTTAGGGGTATTTTTGTCTTTTCTGTTAACTTAAAGGGCAATTCGCTCTTTTTCACTTTATGTACAAGCATTTAGCATAATGCACGTGTCCTTAAGTGAAAAAGACCGAATTGCCCTTTAAGTTAACAAAAAAGACGAAAATACCCCTGACTTAACGGAGAAAAATGGATGGAGTTCACGAGCTGGATGAAAATGGCAAGATTTCAAACCTTTTGGATCTAAATGCAGAAAAACAAACCTTTGGACGAAAGTCGCAAAATTGACCAAACCTCAGGGTCGAAAATGGCATTTGACTCAAGTTTTAATGGATTTTGGTTTGTGGTTTTGGTCAGGTGGTTGAAGGACAGGCAGCTGTTCATAGATGTAAAGCTTCGGTTGACATGAAAGAAGACGAATTTCCCCTTTATCCAGCCACTGTGAATGACGAAAGGTTAACAAGCCATGTAGACCGAGTGGGTTCAATGTTACTTGGTCCGCATGGAGTGAAGGCGGCTAAGAAGGTGATGGCCGGTGAGGATTTTGCGTTCTATCAGGAAGTCATCCCTGGAGTTATGTTTGGAATCGGAATACGGAATGAAGTTGTCGGCTCAATTCACTCCCCACACTCGCCTTATTTCTTTCTTGATGAAGATGTTCTTCCCATTGGAGCTGCGTTACATACGAGCATTGCGGAGTTGTATCTCATGGAACATCAGCCTCCTCCACTTGTGAAATAAAAGTAGGAGAATGTAAATTATAGTAAAAGGTTTAAATACAAAGGGTTGTTAATGTACAAAGTATTTATTATTAACCATTTGTTTTAAAGAATTTTAACTCATTTAAGATCTTTCAAAATTCATGATAGTTTGTTGGTTTACTTAGATATCGGGTTGTTAAATGAATTAGCTGATCCGAGCCTGCTCAAATTTATACTAGTGTGCTCGGCTTGGTTTAGACTCTTGTTAGCGAGACACAAGTTTAGCTTGTACTCCCTCTTTGTTTGAGATCTGTCTCATTTTACTCGAGACTCGTTTCTCTCCACTTTTGCTCGTGTCTAAAATCCAAATGGTCTAGCTGTTATGTGGTTCAAGTCGGTTACTGAACTTGTTGGTTCAACCTTCAGCGGTTTGACTGATGCATAGGGGGCTTGGTTTTTAAAACCATGGTTGCAGAAACCATAAACGCTACCTTCTTGTTAGTCTCCTTAAAAAATGAGAAAACCTTGAAATCCAACAATAATGACTTTTAACTAGTTTATATATTTTTCCCTTAACTTGTAGTTTCAGATGCTTAATAGAAACGACACACGAGATATATAAAATTTGGAGTAGAATATTGACATGTTGTCTGGGTGGTGTAGTCGGTTATCACGCTAGTCTCACACACTAGAGGTCCCCGGTTCGAACCCGGGCTCAGACATTTTTTTTTTGTTTTTTGTGGAAAACAAATTTCCTGAATGTTTATTTGTTTGTATGACCTTAGAAACCAAATCCTTATTTTATTATTGTTTATATCATATCAAAGTTTGCAACTGGCTAGGTCCCATTTGATAACCACAGTAATTATATACTAAATTAAATTTTAAAAATTAATCGAGCCAGTTAACAACTTGTTTACAAATCAAGCGAACTTTTTTCCAACTTTTTAGCGGTTTTTTTCCAGCTAAGAGCTAGTTACACAACCCTATTGCATGGGGATGCCTCCGCTCCATCCGATGTAACCATTCCACCTCCTCCCCAAAGGATTTTCACTACCCTACCCGAACGACCATCGGGTATGTCTAGTGAAACGGCATAAATGATCCATCTTATAGCATGCTTCATTGGTTAGTGGATGAACATGTTGGACCTAACTATCTTACGACGAGCAAGGATCATCGGATACCATCATAACTACATAACCCCAAGGAGACTATATATTAATTATCAACTTTTGAATGTGAGTAATAGTTACTATTCAAATTTTTGCACCTTTCACCCTATATTTGTGTTTTTTTACAACTTTGCCAAATAACATTCTTCATTTGTTACCTCTAACATTTTTTCACTTTCAGTGTTGGTTCCATAAACTTTACATCTTTTACAAAATTGTTGTTTTACGTTTCAGTTTAAATTTTGCGAGTTAACACGCTTCAACACGCATGTGTGGTTTTTGCGTTATTTTTTCAGTTTAAGGGCTTCGTTGCAATGCGCGGGTCCTATGTCGACTTAGTTATTCTTTTCCATGTTTTACGTTTCGATCTAAATTTTGTGACTTAATATGCTACAACGCACGTGTATGGTTTATGTTTTTATGTTTATTTTTTTGTTCCGTTTAACAATCACATTGCAAAGCAGTAATTATACATACTATATACATATATCATTAACAAACTATAGGGCATATATGTGTTATACTCAATGCTTTGGTAGTTTTCAAAAAGTAAGTTTGATATTACACTTTTAACCCAAATATATTATATATCTGACCTTTTATTTTTAACCCAAAAGTTTTCATCTTTTGCAATTTAACCTCACAACTTTTTTACTTTTAACTTTGGCCCCCCACACTTTTCATACTTCGTAGATTTTTTGTTTTACGTTTCTTTTTAAATTTTGCGAGTTAACACGACGTAACATGCGTGTGTGGTTCAACGTTTTTACGTTTCGTTTTACGCTTCGTACTAGATTTTGCGAGTTAACACGGCTCAACGTGTGTGTGGTTCAACGTTTTTACGTCGTCAGTTAATTTCCCGATTGACAGATCCGTTATAACGTGCGGGGTCCTAAATTGTCTTAGTTATTATTTTCTATGTTTTATATTGCAGTCTAGTTTCTTCGCATTAACACACCGTAACTTCAGTATTAGTTGTCGCTGACGATGGTATGTATGGTATTGGTGCTATTTAACACAGTTTTACGCCCCCTCCGAATCGCGACTGGTTGTAAATCTAGTTTTAAAAAAATATAATAAAGTTTAGTTCAGCCGTTTGGTACTTCCGTAGTCTCTAGCAAAAACCCTACACAAGATTTTCAGATAGCAAACTTGGTGAATTCAATGGCGGAAATACTTCAACCGGTTCAAGTTCTATACTGTGGTGTTTGCAGTTTACCCGCCGAGTACTGTGAATTTGGTGCCGATTTCGAAAAATGCAAACCCTGGTTGATCCGAAACGCACCTCAACTTTATCCCGATCTCATTCAAGGTATTCAAATTTATATTTTTTAATTGAATAAATGCTTTTTAATCATATGTTCAGTTTATGTGATAAATTAATTTTTTTTAAACAATTCAGAATCAAATTCGAAGGTCACTGATGGAATTTCAGATCAATTACAATCGTCTTCGATCACTAATGGCACTGAACCTTCAGGTATTATACTAATATTAAATTTAAAGTAGCATACTTGTGTTGTACAGCTTATACATATACTAGATAGGGTTTTGAATTTTTTTTGAGTTGATTATAGTTTATATTTAGGATGCAGAGTTTTAATTCATGAATGTTAGCATACTAATTTCCTTGGCAAATTGGTTATTAATATTCCAAATTATTTTTTGAGTTGATTATAGTTTATATTTTGTACTTAGGGTCAGTGGCGGATCTAGGATTCGCGCCAAGCAGTAACGTTTTATAAATAAGCGGTAACGAAATCGAAAAGCGTCAATTTTTTTCAAAATTTACACTAATTTTACACTACCGCCGGAGCGCCAAGCCGTAGCGGAGGCTACCCCTTATATCTATGTACATCCGCCCCTGCTTAGGGTATGTTTAGCACGTAGCTTTTAGGAGCTTCTAGCTTTTAAGCTTTTAAGAAAAAACTTCTACTCAATAAAAAGTCTTGTTTGGTTGACGGAGCTTGAAGCTTTTGGTTGAACACTCCTACTAGTAGCATTTAGAAGGAGCTACAAGCTTTTAGGGAAAAATGACTATTTTAACATCTAAAGATAATGAACTATTTAATGCACAAACTTTTTAAAATTTTAGTTATGTCTATTTTGGTCATTTTATACATTTTATTAAAAGCTCCAGCTACCCTGCTAAACACTAAATATATCTAAAAAGCTACAGCTACCAGCTAACAGCTTTCAGCCACCAGCTACCAGCTTCCAGCCACCAGCTACTTTTGCCAAACATACCCTTAGTGTAGTGCCTTAAATGGAACTGAAATAACGCGTAGGACCATTTTTGTGTGTAAAAAGTTTTAAATATGATTATCGGTAACACTGAAACTGTCACGAACATCCGGTTTTTGACGCAAATCTAGGTCGACTCTTTCTTTATATTATTATTGATAGAAAACCACACCAAAATCAAAATACAATGACCCTAACCGTCTATTTATGCTAAACAAGAAAAACTCCTAAGTCCTAACACTCTGCTAACAAATATGAAACAAAACAAACTAAATTAGTAAACCAAATCTTGTTTTTTACGAAACATATCTTAACTCTCTTCAAAAAGTATTTCCCCTTTCTTCCTTTTGATTTATCTTTTCTCTTCTTTGTATATCGAACCATTCAGCCCCTGTACTTTCTTTGTTTAACTAACTAACTAACCCTTTCTCGCATGAGTAGTTCTTGAGTGGTTCTCCGGTTAGTTACTTGTTCTCGGATGGCTCCATCCACCTTTTCAAGTGTGGCCATAAGAAAAACCACTAAAGAGATGACTTCGAGACTAAATATAATATAATGGTTTGATAAGCCGCGTTGCGCGGGTGTACTGGATGTAGTGAAAGATCATTTGTGGCCTTATGCCAAAGTACTATTGAGAATTAGACAGGAACCAATGCATAGTCCAATATATTTTGCTTCAATCCCGTGCCTACTCAAAATTGCATCTGTCAGCTTCCCTCATTATTTGGCATGTTTGCCTTTTTTACTTGATCTTTTAAGCTTCTTCCCTTTCCATTTTGTCAAGTACATAAAACCAACTTTAAATATCTTGATTGACGTAAATGTAAACTCATGATTAATGTTTTACACAAAAGCACCTGTTTGTTTGTAAATATGACTTACTATTCATACCAAGTGCAATTGACATGCTACCATACTTTCTATGGAAAGCACGAGTATTTCTAGAGCAAAATTGGTTTTAAGCTCTTATTTTAGAGTGGATTTGGTCAAATTGTTAAAATAGGTTAAAAGTTACCCAAACTGTATTCGAATTTTTCCGACCCTATTCTCTTTACTTAAAATAATGATATTATTATTTGATAATGTAATTGGTCAACTGCATGTTCATACTCCAGGTTCTTCTGCACCCAAAGAGCCGGTAAAACGACTTCCCGGTGGAAAGACAAAAAAGAAGGTACAAAATAGACAAATAAAAAAAATAACAAAAAGTTACAGTGTAAAGTTTTATGTATATTATATCAATCAAACTTGGATATATTGCGTAGGAGAAACAAGAAGTTATAATCGAGAAAGTGACCCGCAACAAGCGTAAATCTATCACCACCCTCAAAGGTCTCGACCTTTTCGGTAAGTTTAATACACTACATTCATGTTATTTTGATTTTCCAGTTTTCTCGGATACTAAAAACCAATTCCAGGTGTTAAATTGAGTGATGCTTCAAAGAAACTTGGAAAGAAATTTGCAACTGGTGCATCTGTTGTAAAGGTACTTATTGTGGCTGTATATACATTTAAGAATTTTTTTAGAGTAAAATGTCATTTTCGTCCCTGAGGTTTGGCCAGTTTTGTCACTTTCGTCCAAAGGTTTGTTTTCGCATCTGGATGCAAAAGGTTTAGAATCTTGCCATTTTCACCCGGCTCATTAACTCCATCCGTTTTTTCTCCGTTAATTCAGGGGTATTTTCGTCTTTATTGTTAACCTAAAGGGCGATTCGGTGTTTTAAATACTTGTACATTATGCTAAATGCTTGTACATAAAGTGAAAAAGACAGAATTGCCCATTAAGTTAACAAAAGAGAGAGATAGAAATACCCCTGACTTAACGGCGAAAAATGGACGAAGTTAACGAGTCGGGTGAAAATGGCAAAATTTTAAATCTTCTGGATCCAAATGTTGAAAAACAAACATTTGGACGAAAGTTGCAAAACTGGCCAAACCTCAGGGACGAAAATGGCATTTTATTAAAAAATTCATTTATTTATTGATTGAAATTTCTTATATGTGTCTGTGTATCTCTTCTCAGGGTCCAACTGAGAAAGATCAAATCGATGTACAAGGAGATATAGCATATGATATCGTGGAATTCATTACAGATACGTGGCCTGATGTAATTACACAACCTCTTTTATCTTATCTTGATCTTGATGGAAACTAAATGAGTGTTTGGGATTTTGCTTATTTAAACAATTTATTTGCATAGCCCGTTTCTTAAAAGCAATAAACATTCGAGTGTTGGGATCTGTTTTTCATAAGTCGTTCGTTTTCAAACGCGTTATTCTCGGTAAATCACAAGTTTACCCTTGTGAAATAAGTTTTTAGTAAACTTGATTTTCTTCTGCTTATAAAAATAAGCTGTTTAAATAAGCAATCCCAATAATTTTGACCCGTTTGGCCTATTTTTTTAACTAAATAATTTAAATATGCACATTTAACTCATTGGAGATTGTGGCAGAATTGACCCATTTTCCTGTTTTCTTAACTACATATCTTAAGCATGCTCATTTAACTCGGAGAATATAAGCAAATTGACCCTTTTTGAGTAAATTACAAAAATCGTCCTTTATGTATGTCACTTATTGCAAACTGTGTCCTTTGTCTTCAATAATTACAGAAAACGTACTCGATATTTGCAAACCCTTACAAGTTATGTCCTTTAGCCTTAACTCAGTTAATTTTTGTGGTTAAATCTGAACAAATGGACCCCACATGAGGGTATTTTTGTGGTTAAATCTGACCTAATGGACCCCACATGAGAGTAAAATGACCAAATTACCCTCATGTGGGGTCCATTTGGTCAGATTAACCGCAAAAATTAACTGAGTTAGGGCTAAAGGACGTAACTTGCAAGGGTTTGCAAACATCGAGTACGTTTTCTGTAATTATTGAAGACAAAGGACACAGTTTGCAATAAGTGACATACATAAAGGACGATTTTTGTTATTTACTCATTTTGAAGTAAACTGGTCAAAAATGCCGCTTCTGTAAATCACAAAAACATGTTGCAGAAGCTAAATCTGCTGCAAAAATGTATTTTGCAGGTTCCGGAAACTGCGATTTATTTTATTGAAGATGGAAAAAAGGTCCCTGCTGTGTGACTTCCAGAAATTGAATTATATTTAATATTTGTAATATGATTTTGGCTACAAATCAAGTTTGAATTTGAGAGTTTATATTAATTTATGTTAAAAATATATAGATTCTCCAGAGCCATATCCATTAAGATTCAGTTTTATCTTTTAAGGTCAAACATCTGTGTCACAGTTTGAGTTTTTGTTAGTCTCCCAGTGCTATATTCGTGACCCATGCCCCACAAAATATTTGAAAGATTTTCCAACTTGCTTAAAACTAGGGGTGAGAATTTGACCCATGCAGCTCGGCTCGTAGCTCGCTCGAAAAAAAAACTAGCTTAAAAATCTAAAATCTCCATTTGAAACGACCTGAGTCGAGCGGGCTCATTTTGTAACCGAGCCGAGCTCGAGCCATTCTCGGCTCGTTGGCTCGTTCTTAGGCTCGTTTAACTTCAAGCTAGTGCTCGAGCCAAGCTGAGCTGCCTCGTCTAGCTCGAACCCTTTACAGCCTTGGTGAGAATAGGTGGTTAGGTTTGATTATGGGTCAAAACCAAACCTATAACCAGTGCTTCGTCTTCGGTTTTTAGATTTTTATAACTGAATGGTTAAATTTTTCGATTATAGGGCTAGCCGGCTCGGTTAATCTCCTTGTTCATCGAATAAACGAGGGTTTTGGGTCTGGGTCAATTAAGGCATGTTTTAGTTAATTAACACAGTTGGGTTTTGGGTCAAATAAAAGCAACTAAGGCTGATAATTTACAAGGGAGAAAGATTATACCTGATATGTTATTTATAAAAAAAAGTTGCAACTTTTTGTAACATTATATATTATTTATATTTATAGAAAATTAAGAAGATATAACACTTGGTTTCTTCTAGTGGTGGCCTAGTTAAAAAAAAATTTCAATCGATCACATGGATTTTCAATTAGTTTGGTTATTTTAGTTTTGTTTTTTTTCATATTTAAAATTGTTTAAATCGATACAACAGCGCGATTAGTTTTTTTTTTTTTTGAAGGACCAAAGAATAAATATTATTCAAAGAAAATAACGCGATTACATGAAATCGCTATTTAAGATTGTTTAAATCTATACAACAGCGCGATTAGTTTTTTTTTTTTTTTTTTTTTTTGAAGGACCAAAGAATAAATTTCATTCAAAGAAAATAACGCGATTACATGAAATCGCTATTTAAGATTGTTGAAATCTATACAACAGCACGATTAATTTTTTTTGAAGGACCAAAGAATAAATTTCATTCAAAGAAAATAACGCGATTACATGAAATCGCTATTTAAGATTGTTGAAATCTATACAACAGCGCGATTAGTTTTTTTTTTTTTTTTTGAAGGACCAAAGAATAAATTTCATTCAAAGAAAATAACGCGATTACATGAAATCGCTATTTAAGATTGTTGAAATCTATAGGATCTTCAAGGATCTTGACGTAACTACCATCCATCTTTATCATGTTTATTGTGTAACTACAGTTCCGTTAAATAAATGGGAAATGCATGACAAATATTTATTTTATATGTTTTTATAGAGTATAGAACCATTGAAGTCTAGTCAATGCAATTATAGAAGATGATTTTTCCAAATATCCCAAGACTTAATTGTCTACTCACATGCTCATGTATCTTCCTTAGATTCTCATATAATGAAAGCTAAGAATGAATTAGACTTTTGACTTTCATCTATGTGTAATTATAGTCCATTGCTCTTTAAACTTTGCTTTAGAATTACCTAATTGATAAATTACATAAGATTTTGTTGTTTTCCTGATCAAGCATATTAGATATCTTAAAATGTTAGCTTCCGGTTTTGAAAATTATGATTATAACATAAATCAGGACCTGTACAAACTTTTAATATAAACTTTTGAGTTGTTTCAGGCTACAGTATTATTTTCAACATGTCTAGCGTTTTTTACCGGCTAACTCACACACCATGGGGAAAGACACAATTTCTCCACACTTTGATACCGCTAGGCTACAAGCCCTGACACGAGACTCTTAGATATGAAGCAAGGAAAAAAATTCATGACCTTATATTGTAGTACAAATGTTGATTTTGAAACACAGTAAGAATGCATTTTTAGCTTGAAATATATAACACTACTTTACATTTATGTATGTCCAATAGTATATAACAAGAAGAGTACAAATGGATATACATTACTATATATATATATATATATATATATATATATATATATATATATATATATATTTTATATTCGATATGTCGTAATTATTAGTACTATGCGTGTGATTGACGATTTTACAATATTCGCCTTTTTGAGAAATCAAGAAAGATACCCATCAACTAAGAGCCATCAAGATTTTCCTTTGATCTCTTTGTTGTTTACTTTTATTCACGAGTCGAGTAAGAATATCAATTTAACTCCTAGTTCATTGTTTCTTCAAGCATAGAAAATCTCATCTAAACTAATACAAGAGTAAACCATTAACATATATACCTAGCAATTTGTTTGTTGAATTTTTGTTGTTTAGGTAAGGATAAGATTGTAAGAATGGCCTAAAAAGTCCCCACTTGTAAACTTTAGAGCATGCAAAGGATCAAAGGATTTTGTTTATTGGAAGGACAAGGTGGGTGAAAGATTTGTTTCTTCTTAAACCATACAAAGGGGTCCCTTTTCCTCTCCCAAAGTTTTGCCCTTTCCTGCAGGAAATCATTCAAAGTGACACCCTTAAAGTTTTAAAAAAATCCAGTGAATCTTGATTGCTTTTTTGTACTTTTGTCCCCAACTTATGATCTATCATGGTCATGGAATAACATACCACATACATACATACATCCCAAACACATGCAAATATGAGTAACTATACATATAATTCTATACATTATGCATACATAATGATGCACAAGTTCATCATCAAATGCATTATTATGTAGAAATTAAGGGGCCTTTAGCTTTATCGTTTGTTATACATAGCAAAGACACCATTGCGATATACACTACTATATATTGGAAGTATGATATATATACACTAGCATACTCTACAACTTATTAAATTCTTACTTCAGATGCAAGACGCATCTACGATTTATTTATATTCTTTAATGGAAAAATATTTAAAATTCCAATGTTAGAAAATTTAAAATTAAAATATTTCTATAACAACTAGTTTTCTATAGTTTCATTTTTTTATCGAATATATATTATAGATTCTGTTTAGTAATTAAAGATGTTGTATGTCGTGCAAAGTGAAACCAATGTAATTATGAAATATAGGCATTACACGTGTGTTCATACTTGGTGCTTAAAGAATTGTTGCCTAATTGTGAAGATAAATAATCATCATAGCCTTTCTTTTTTTGTAACTATTATGCATTTTAAAGATTAAGAAACTTTCTGTTTGTTTTATGTTACATATTAGAGAACCCGGGGTGGGAGAATCCATCACGCGTTATAAATTTACAACGCCGTTATACACGGCCGCCGCTACCATTCACCACGCGTGAATAAGAAAACGCGTTAATCTGGTCACGCGTTGAAGTTTATCAAATGAATGTTTATTACTTGTACATTGGGTATTAATACTTGTACATTGGAATCCCATCACTAGTGATACCACCCCCCTACATTTCTATCACTAGTGATAGAATATTGGTTGTGCACATGGCATGACTTGATTGGATAGTGGGAGTGATAGATTCTATCACTAGTGAACCACCCCTAGTCCCCTTAATTCTTTTAGACTGTGAGGTGTGGAAGGACCCTCCCCTAATATCCATATCGCCATCTTCACGTCCACAAAGGGAAGAGGGAAGAGTAAAGTCCTACGCAACATCTGTTTGTTGTAACCAATGGTACGAGACTAGAATGTTTATGGGGATAGATCACAAGAAAAGGTTAGGTTGGATATTATGACTAGGGTTGTAAACAAACTGGACGAACATGAACAATGCCTTATTCATGTTTGTTCGTTAAGGAAATGAATGTGTTCATGAACGATTCATAAACACTTACCGGACGAGATTTTATGTTCGTGTTCGTTCATTAAGGAAATGAGCGTGTTCACGAACGGTTCACGAACACAAATAAATTTGGCGAACATGACGAAGGCTAAACATGGATGGCCCAGAGAGTAGCACTAGAACTTGACGCCTTAATTGTGGAATGGATTTTGATCCTATTAGTCGATATAAATAAAAGGAAAGGGAAATGGTGTATAAACAAGGTAGAAATAGGTTTTCTTTATTTGATTGTTAGGGTAATAAAATAAATAAAAATTAAATAATATAAAAAGTATAGATAAAATATATGAAAGTACATAATCTTTAAATTAAACACAAACATAAAAACATACACGAACGCAAATGAATGAATGTTCACAAACACGTTCACGAACACCTTACCGAACGTTCACAAACGCAAATGAACGGACAAGGCCTTTATTCATGTTTGTTCA
This sequence comes from Helianthus annuus, assembly GCF_002127325.2. Classification (NCBI taxonomy): domain Eukaryota; kingdom Viridiplantae; phylum Streptophyta; class Magnoliopsida; order Asterales; family Asteraceae; genus Helianthus; species Helianthus annuus. Next base: position 2,054,696 of record NC_035435.2, on the reverse strand, counting down.
TTTAACTAATCAAACGAGATTTCTTGTTCATGTTCGCTCGTTTATTAAACGAACAGATATAAACGAACTTCCCGCCAAACGGTTCACGGGGACATCTACTAATCAAAACGACAATGATAGTTGTTGATCGGTTCGTAATCAACAATCTTAGGTGGAAGCAAAAGTTCAAATGGAATCAACACACCAGAAGGTAATAGTTTAGATAGTTCAGATGGAGGACTATGATTCGGTCTCGGGATCGTATATAGGTAAGTTATTCAAACGACGATAGTGAAGAAAGTGGTATAAATAGGGTTGCTACTAGTACTTCTTTGATAAAAGGTATGACACGCTGAATCAAAGTAGCAAGGACACCAAGTTATGAAATAGAAGGAACTAACGCAGTTCTTGAGAAACCGCTTACCGAGTTTGGAATCTGTTTATAAGCAAATGTGTAATAGTTGGTGGAAGGAGGAAGTGACTGTAACGCCCCGCGTTTCGTACTTTCCTTAATTAGAAAGCATTGTTCGTGTTCTTATTTTTGGAAATATTGTATTCCTTGTAATCGTCCTTTCGTTGCATCATTGTAAAATCCGAGACTTGAATCATAAACAAAATTCGTAATTCGTTAAATTCATGTTCTACATATTAATACACGTTCATACATTTGAATTTATTTTACACGTGGTACCTTATTCGTAATTCTTGCAAAATGCATTAAACTTACAGATACACGTCATACCTACTCAATTCATGTGTATACGATACTTAATCTCGACAAACATACTTGTTCATATTTTTTTTATATTTATTTTTATGCTCGAGTTGCATATTATACCCATACACATTGCCTTTTATACATAAAACACCTTAAAACACTCAACAATGAAACTAAAGGGACTAAACTTGTCAAAATAACAAACAAAATGCCCAGCCAGGGTGGCTCGCGGGCCGCGACCCACACCCCCATATGGCTCACACCCCGCCAGAGGCTCAGATCCGCAGAAAAAGTGACCAACTTCATGGATTGGCCGAATTTGTGCTAGTATACTTGTGCTTCTTCCATTAAATGACCAACTACTCAACCCTAATCATTCCCTATAAAACCCAACCCATTCCCACACATTTTCCACTTTGCAAACACCTCACTTTCAGTCTCAAACGCTCTAAATTCAGCTGAGAAATCAGTAGCAGACAGATTCGTATAAAGTTGCAAAAGTGAGCATAGCTTCACTTATCTTCCATCTTTTCCATTACTTCTTGCTTCTTAGCACTTGGAACAACCTTAGGTATGTTTCCACATGTTTTCCATGGAAAACCAAGGATGGAACATCACCATAATAGGGTTAAAAGTGCAATAAACTTTCTGTGTTGTACAAACACTTTGTTAAAATTACTTAAGCTTGTGATTTCTTCATACATCCCTATGTCCTTATGCCACTAATCAAGACTATGATTATGTGTGCTTAAAAACAAGGTTGTAACATACAAATCCAGAGGTTTTAATCCTCAAAACTTTCTGTTTTAAAAAGGGTTTTAACCCACGAGTGATGAACAAGTCTTGAACTTGTGTATGTGTGATTACATGGATAGCTTGGGCTATCCTACATACAAATCCACACATCACTTGATGTTTTCCTTGTTAGCTAGTGTGTATTTCATTTCCATAATAATCCATTCATGACCATCCTTGTTGTCTCATGACAACTTGTGCATTGGTGAATACAAAAGAGGTTTTAAATGGAAGATTTATCTTCCTACCTCTATGCATGACTTCTATGATAATCTTGTTATATTAGTGGACTAAACTTACGATATATACTATATATAATATATAATGTCTATAGTAACCGAACCTTTGATGATAATATAATGATTATTTGTCAAAATACTAAGTTACATCATCTAAGGACCTAGTTTTCGTTACGATTCTAATAGGTATTAAACATATGAAATCGTTCTAAACCTTATGGGTTTTCATAGTGTCAAAAACGAGTATTAAGTGCTAGATGATTATTTTTCTTGTATACATACTTTTGGTGTATTTTACTTACCTAAATTCCAACTCTAAATATTCCTTGAACTCCAATCCGAACACCTTCAATCTCCTAATCCCATTAACTCGTCAACACTTGGATAATCGAAATACTTAGCAATATTGTGAGTATACTCTACCCATTTTACCGTTTTCACACTTTTGGGGTTAACATGTTTTCATATACAAAACACACTTAGTATACATATTCTTATGCAAATATACAAACAAACAATCCAATACATCCTTACTATTCGTTATGCTTGATTCGTGTTTTCTGGGTGATTCTTATGTGATGAACTTGTCATTAGCTTCGTACGAGCCTCCACTTAACATGTATAGCGCTATAGGAGTAACGCACCACCCATGAACGAGAGGTCATGTTAGGTTTATTCATTCATACTTGCGTAAACAGAGGGTTGACTTGTAAATCGCATGCCAGTTTATATGTTAATCTTGATAACTAGGTTTGCCATGTGGATTGTCCATTATCATTTTTACATTTATATGCTACTACACAAAACTTGCATACTCGCCAATACTTTTGTATTGAACTACACTTTTAAAACATGTTGCAGGTTTAACGATGATGTTGATGATGCATGGAATCTAGTAGGATGCCTAGATACCCACTTTAAATTTTGTACACTTATTGTATTGTATTTTCTTTATTCATGTTGTTGTATTTAATTTCCATCTTTGTAATTGACTCTTTAGAGATGAAATGAAATTTAAATATTTAAATACTTGTCACGAATACTAGTGTTATGATGTCTCGAGCAATCTCTTGCGAAATAGGAAACTGTAAATCAAATCCCTACATTTTCGAATTCTCTTTCTTCTGTATATAAATAAGACCCCGATCAGCATTCAGCCCTTCACCTTCTCATGATATTTCGATTTTCTGCATTGCCGACAATCTGTTTTCACTAGAGCTTCACCAGAGTTTTCGTTCTCACCGGATTTATTCAATTCACGCTCTAGCTTTGCAACCTGTAAGTGTGTGTGTGTGTGTATATATATATATATATATATATATATATTCTTTCTGATCGTCTTCATGTGTAGATCAAAACCCCCCCAAACAAATTTCAGTATATCATAATTGTATCATTGTTAGCTTTGTGATGATAGGATCTAGGGTTCTTTTAGAAAAACTGATTTGGGGATGAAGGGAATCGTTGGAATTTTTTAACAATAATTAAAAACTGAAACCCCTAACAACTTGCACCTGTGACAAAGTGCTAGTATTCCGCGTTTTAAAACCTACAACCATTGTGGTGGTGGTGGCAGTGGGAGTGCAGTGGGAGTGGGGGTTGTTTTGGATGGTAGGTTTTTAAATCCGATTTGTTTTAATTCTTTAAATTTTTTAGATAAATAAATGAGTAAAATTAACATTCTACCCTCATGTGCAAGGCATATGTCATTCTTAACTGGAAATTTTGACCTTGTTAGGGTTAAAGGACGTATAGTGTAATGGGTTTTCCAAATAAATGATTGCGACTGTAATTATTGAAGTTAAAGGCTATCTGTTGCAATTCGATATAAACATAAATGATGAAAATTGTAGTTTACCCTAAAATGAATCTTTCTTACAATTTTTAAACAACCATAACTTTTTTCATTTGTTAATATCTTTCAAAAAAGTTACACCTAGAAAAACATTTTGTTCTTTAGTTTGAGTATAGTATAAGTCTTTTTTAAACAATACGTTTACGTGATTAATGGTATCTGTGTTTACTGTTTACGTTCTCTCCCGCATGACATAGACACATGTATAGTTTGTGCCTCTATATAGAGAGAGAAGGAAAAGGAGATATTCGCATGATTGATTGATTGTTTCTTTTCATTAGCAATTCTTTACAGGAATAATATGATGATCATTTTTTACACACATGCCATCCACAAAAATGACTTGTTATTTCAATTTCAACATGTGCAAATCTTTTCTCATCCAAGGATGGGAAGATTAAATCCATCTCAAGGATTTTATTGTCTATTAAGCATGCGTAATTTTTTTCCAACCATAACAGTATTTTCTATTTATTATATTCAAACAATATTTTCTATTTATTATATTGTATGTACTCTATAAAAGATTAAAGGGTATTATTTCATTTTTTATAGAGTTAAATGCCTAGTTGGTACTTATGATTTTTCATTTTTGCAGATTTAGTCTCAATGGTTTAATAATTACAGAGTTGGTCATAGTAATTACAATTTTTAAACACGGTTGATCCTTATTACTAACCTAAGTTATATATCTCAGTTAAGTGTGTTTGAAATGTCAATTTTACCCCTGAAAATTATAAAAAATAAAAAGAGTAAACCGCCAAAATGGTCCCTGAGGTTTGATCACTTTTGTCACTCCCTGTGTTTTCAATTTTGTTGTCATTTTCAAACAATATCAAAATCTGGTCAGATTTTTCAGTTAATATCCAGTTTTTAAGGTTTTATTATAACAAATTTAAAAAATATAACCATTTTGCCCTTCAATAAAAGGGAAGAAAAAGACAGAATAACTTGATGTTAACTGAAAAATCTGACCAGATTTTGATTTTGGATGAAAATGGCAACAAAATTGAAACCACAAGGGCACGGATTCAAAAGATTTGAGTTTTGAACTAAAGTGGAAAAGGTGACGAAACCTCAGTGACCATTTTATCACTTTACTCAAATAAAAATAAAAGCTAACGCTGGCAAATCGTGTCTTAACAGGTTTAACAGGTTTCTGACGGCGCGCACAGCATAAGTTTCAAACATGATTACGACTCGTTTAACTACTTTCTACCTCATGTTTATAAAACATTTTTATGTTTTATGTACAAAGATGAATAAATGATAGATCCTAACATTGTAATTTTAATTATTTTAAAAATTAAAAAAGTCAAAGGGTGTATTTTTCAGTCAAACAGGTCTAATCGTGTCTTAACAGGTACCCAATTGCCAGCCCACAGATCCCACTCCTATGTTTCTCTTTACCTCAAAAACCCTACCACACATCACCAAACCTTATTCATTCCCTCATCCCTCTCATATTTCTTTCTCTAAGGGGGTGTTTGGGTTAGCTTATTTTGGAACAACTTATGACTTATAAAAGTTAATAAGTTGTTTTTTGAGTGTTTGGGTTAGCTTATTTTGGAGGGTTTTGTGTGTTGAGAAGTCATTTTTGAGAAGTCAGGATCTCTAACTTCTCACTTATGACTTATATAAGTTAATAGTCATTTTTGAGAAGGAATTCCAAACACCCACTAAGAAACGACATAGTAGATTCAGTGGTGATGGCTGGTTTTCATGAATGGTGTTGAGGTGGTCGTAGCAAGATCGGTGGTGGTGGAGGAGAGACGGTGATGTGAGTGTACGGTGGTGGTGGGTGTATGGTGGTGGAGGAGAGACAATGATGTGAGTGTATGGTGGTGGAGGGGAGACGGTTGTGTGGGTGTACGGTGGTGGAGCAGAGACGGTGGTGGGTGTATGGTGGTGGAGGGGAGAAGGTGGTGTGGGTGTACACTGGTGGAGGAGGGTGGTTGAGTGGGTGTACAGAAATCACATAATTGTAATCGCTGAAGATGAATTGTTACAATAGAATACAACAATTGGACTTTGCAAATACAAGTTCTTTACCGTTGTAGTTACTGAAAATATCTTATATGTTTATAGCCACTTGTATCAGTTGCCGGTGTAAATCTTCAAGCAAAGACCGCAATTGTATGGTGGGTGTTCAGTGGTGGTTTGGGGTAGAAGAAGTGGTGGGGGTGGGTGGTGGAGTGGGGAAGAAGAAGAATGGTGAGATGGGATCACTTACTTTTATTTGTTTTTTTTAAACTTGGGGGTAAACTAGACATCTCATACACACTTAACTGAGATATTTAACTTAGGTTAGTGATAAGGATCAACCGTGTTTAAAAATTACAACTACTAGGACCCTGTGTAATTATTGAACCCTAAGGACCAAGTCTGCAAAAATGGCAAACCACAAGGACCAACCAGGCATTTAACTCTTTTTATACCTCATGAATTTCTATTTATTATATTCAAATTTTGTCACACCCCGATTTCCACGTGTTTCACCGGTGGGCCCGGTGGGGGATTACCGTGACGTAGTTGGCAACAATATAGTCAAACCACACAATATTTAAATGCACAGCGGAAGCATAAAGATAGATATATTTCAACCATCAAATGTAATATCCAAGTATCACAAGTAGTCGAAATAAATCCACAGGGGGTCAAAAATAAAATAGAAATATTGTTCAACAGATAGTGGCATCCCAAGTTTGCGAGACTCTAACGATGTTAAGGAGTGGCCAGCCTATTTCGTGTAGAACATGCATTTAATCTTTTTGAGGAAAATACGTCAGTTTACACTGGTAAATACATTCAACCGACACTTTTGTAAAAAGGTTTAATGAAATTGATTTGAATTCACAAGGCACAAACTCTTTTTAACTTGGGATAATTAATCAAATTTAATCTTGTAAAAGAATTACATGTTCACTATGCGTTCAGTCGCCCGGGTCGTGCCGGGTTTAAGGTTAATAGACACGCCACAAAGCATAAAGCCGTGGCGGGAAAACCAACGGTTATACCTTTATAAATATAGACACATTGTCGGGTGTACGCCTACACCCGCGTGTCGAAGTCGTGGCCATTTCGTAAAATGATGCCAAGGATATCCGGGACATGGTCATTAAGCTCCCAAAGGCGTAAAGCCAACAAAACAAATTTTTAAACGGGTCACATTGATAATACCCAACTACTAATGAGTTAGGGTCAATTGCCCGACCAAGCGGTATTTTATATACCGTAACCCAAACCCGTATAACGGAAAATAAGTTAAAAGTATTTACCTGAGCAAGTAATAACCTCAATAAACAAATGCAAGTATATTTTACTGGTCTCCTATTCTGGAACGAAGGTTTATAACAACCTATTAGAATCCTAACGGGTCTTTAATTTAGCCTTAGCTTAGACCGGTCAGTTTCAAAGGATAATTACGGTTTAATCGCGTGAAAGGCGAAAACCGGGAATGGAATGTGGTTTAGACCCAACAAGTTTGAAGACTTGTTTCATATGGGTAATATAACCACACTCTGGATTTTGAAGTAAAAACGATAAGGTTTGACCCGTTTCGGCTAGTTTATGTAAACTAGTTACATAAACCCAACCGTACGCGTAAAAGGCGTATCGGGAACCGTAAGAGTCCTACACAGGTTTCCTAAGTTAATATGCTCTAAAGAGGTTGTGGTATCAGTAGGATACCTTCCAATATGCCCATAATGAGTTTAATCCCAATATTCGCCCCGTAGGGGTATCTCGGTCATTTTAAAGATTATAAAAGAGGTTTCCGAGTTCTACAGGAAATCTGAGTTTTCCGAACAGTTTATAAAATTCAAAATACTTTATTTATTATTTAAAATCAGTAGCAACTAGAATCGGGTTAAAATACCATGTAGAACTCAAGTTATGTCCGAAAAGGGGTATATTCGGTATTTACCGAATCAATGCCATAACCGTAGGTTATGAGCAGGTTAAAAATAATTAAAAATATTTAAAAATCCCAAAATATTATTTTACATCAGTGTGTAAAAGGTTTGGTGTCGAAATTTGGGTTTAGATAGGCTTTATGCTAATTGCGCCGTTTAATTACTAAAGTTTCCGTAATTACGCTATTTAGCATAACTCCTATTCTAGACCTCGGATTGACATGAAATTTTAGGGACATGCTTAGAAATCAGTAACTAAGGTTATTGTCCTTTTACCTGTCCAAAATTCTCGTTTTAAAGTAAAAAGGGCGTTATGGTCAACTTTTAAGCATTTAACGGAAATGTGCAAAAGACTCGGACAAACAACGAACCGGTCACAGATGGTTATACCATCATGTAACCTGGTCCTAAGAGTGTCCTAAGGCATATCTAAATCATACCATAATGGGCCAGAACTGAAGTCAAAGCAAAGGTCAAAGTTTTGCTACTTTCGGTTCCGAACCGGGTCAAAACAGTAAATGGTCGGATCAAACAAGCTTAGACCAATTATAATACTTATTATCATGTTTTATGAATGTCAAAACAGGTTACACGCCATCTACATTACTGATTATGCATAAAATCGAAAGTTAGCATTCTGTTGACTTTTTCTAAGCGAGTTTGACTCGACATTTGGACTAGTTAGAGTGGGAATCAGAGGGTGCCCTTTTAGGGGTTTAAAGCCTACATGATTACCAACATATAACTACCTTTGATTCGGCTAATCACTGGACCATTTGTGATTAACCGTTAAGTCAATCGTTAATTACGACGGATTGACTTTTAAGCTATATCTAAGCAAAACTTAACCAAGAAAGGGTGGAGCACACTTACAAGAGTCCTATGCACGACCAGGGATGAGTAGTGAGAGTTCTTGAGCTCCAGAAGTGATCAAGAAAGCAGTTGAAGGTGTGAAGAACAATGTTGCTACATAAGGTCCTTTTATACTAGTTTAGGATGCATAAGATCATCACAACAAGGCCTACAAGTGTTATTGGATCACCAACATGTGTCACTGAGTGCTAGGGGACGTTTAGGGGGCGCCCATGCTCTCATTATTGCTCAATAAGTCGGTTAAAACACTCAACAGTGCTTCTGTCCGACTTTTCTGCATCTGGGGCATTGACGCGGCCCGCGTAAGAGATTACTTAACTTTTACGCGGCCCGCCTGAATCCATATGTCAGAGCCCATATCTTTCCTGTGCTCGCGGCCCGCGTAAAGTCCCTTGTTTCTTTAACGCGGCCCGCCTGAGACCTGTTTTTCAAGATTTTCAAATCTTTTTAATTATTGCACCGGCCTTTGGCGATTCGAAGGGGTAACTTTGCACTTTGGGCCTCGTTTATTTACGCACAAGGGCCCCGTGACTTTTACCCGCGCCGTTAAGTCCTCGGTTAGTTTATTACTACCCGAAAAGTCCTAACTTTCAAAGTTGACGCTTTTAACCCCTCGCATACGAATTCGATCATAACTTTCTCGTTTTAAAACGGAACCTTGCGAAATTTATCTCGTACATTCTAGTGAGCGTAATTTACTGTTACAAAGTCTCGGGTTCGTTAAAGGGCCACTCAGAGGTATAATTTAAACATGTTGACACATTTAACCCCTGTAGTTTGTAATCTTCTCACTTTCTTCCGCATTTCGTCCCGTACGATCCATGATTCATTCGTTTGAAGGTACGAGCATCATTTAGGGTTACTGTACAGTATATTTATCCCTCGTTGACATTTTGAACCCTTGGATTCACATACTTTCTATGTTTGTCAACTTTAGTCCTTGTTTAGCATTTATTACCACGTGTAAACCTATGACACGTGTCAATACATTATTGGACGCAAAATTTCGAGGTGTTACAAATTTATATGTACTCTTGCAACGTTTTGTATTTCACACTTTCTATTTTTAGAAAGCTTGTATTCGTATTTATTTTTGATCTTTGTAATCTCAAGACTTTGATCATAATGGAAATTTCATCTTATTCATACTTACACGATACTTAATTAATCACGAATACGCATTTTATATGCAAAACCGAACTACACTTTATGCTATCTTATGTTCGGAATATTATTCATACACATTCATACTATACACATGCTTATACATGCCTTAAAATGCCCTAAAACACTTAACATATCAAAGATATTGCATAAATGAACAAACCACCAAACAACGCGGGCTAGTATACATTTTTTTAACTTTGACATGCCTTACGGACCGCAAGGCACAGGCTTACGCTCCGCAAGTCATGTATGACGAGTAGAAATTTGTTTTACTCGTAGATTGGACCTTTTTCTACCACCTTTCACCTCTAATTACTTTCCAACCTCCTTTAAACCCAAACCCTAATCCCCCTTAATAAAACCAAGTCTCCTCTAACATGTTTTCACTTTCCACAACTCCATATCACTCTCAAACACTCAAGAACCTTCAAGAACTCCAACTTTGGGCCGATTACTACAAGCTCAAACTTGTGAATTTTGACTCGCTTCTTCAACCTTTTCTTCTTGTTTCTTGCTCTATTCTTACTTGGACAGCCTCTAGAGATGTTACCCAATGTTTACTAAGGTAAACAAAGGTGGTACATCACCATTGTTGAGGCCCAAAGTAGGATAGTTTACTGTTTTGTTAAACTTTCAAACTTACTTCAACTTTTACTTATCTTTCTTGGATGAACTTGTACCAAACCTTGTCCCCAGCTAATCTACATATTAAGGGGCTTGAGTTAAGGTGTTTTTCCAGAAATTATGAGGTTCAAACACCTCCTTTCTTTTATACATAAAGATCCTAAGTAAGCTCTAAGATGAGGTAAACCAAACCAAGTCTCCAACCTTCAATACTAAAAGATTTGAGTTATGGTGAAGGTGTGAGCATTGGAACATTGTTTCCACAACTTGGACTCTACTTACCTCACTAGATTACTTAGTTGATTAGCTTACTTTCACACCATCTAAGTCACCAAACAACTTTCAAGTAATCAAAGTGAACAAACTACACCAAGTCTTCAAACAGTATCCATGTTTGAAATACACTCGTCTAGTTTAACTCACTTGGTTGTTTTGGTGAATTAGAGGATTTCATTATATTCTTATCATTCATTCATGACCATCCGAATCATCATTGAAATGATTTGTGTTTTGGTGAATCCACAAGGTTTGGGGATTTTAATCCTACCTTTACATGACCATGTTTGACTAACCTAACATTGGACTACTAACTTTATATATTACAAACGGAACCATAACATCAACCAAATCATGGTTGAATGTTATGAGTTAGTGTAGATATCATCAATGTTCTTGATTTCTCAAATTGAATTCCAATGGTGATTTGGTAACCATGAAAGCACACTAATATATAGTGTTACATTTGAGTGTCCAGACAAGATGTAATTTTCTTGTATACATACTTTCTAGTAATTAAAATCCCGAATCCAAATCCATCAAAAATCCCATGAACTCATACACCTTCGTTTCGTATTATAGGGTAACTTCGGTATCCAAATCTTCAAGTCTCATCAACTCACGTTCGTGAAAGCTTTGCAAACCGTGAGTATACTCGAAATCCCTTTTGCGCTTTAATCACTTTTTGGGTGTAACATGTATAATATAACAAACTCACATATGCACACTATCAAACTTATGAAATCACTCAATCTACCAAACATGCTATTTGTTATACTTTGGTTATCTATACTAGATATTCATTCATGCAACTACTTGTCATTAACTTTGTTTGCCTACCTTAACATGTATAGCACTATAGGAATAGCACACCACCCATTTTCGTGGTCTATGTTAAGCATTCAATCTTAATGATCTTGTTAACTTGTTGACAAGATTACACTCGTGCAATCTTTAGTTTGATACTTAGGTTGTGCATGCTAGTATATAATTTAACTTAGTATACGAATTGTCATGTTGGATTTGAGAACCTTTTTATTATATGCTATGTAAAACCAAACTTGTATGTTCACCGACCTATTGTGTTGACGGACACTTTAATATATGTTGCAGGAAAATAGCTTGATGCACGCGAATCTACTTAAGGTGGATTAGAAACACACTCAATATTTAAGTTATGTATATCCTTTCGTTTGTTTATGTTCAAGTTGCAAAATGTTGTATTTTCCATTTCAAGACAATGTATATCAGTTTAGTATGAAATGAAATATTGTTTACTTAAATTATTGTCATAATTGGTATGATATGAAGTCTCGAATAATTTCGTTTCATCTCACTCCGATGTTTCTGACATCAATTGGGGTGTGACAACTCTTATAAGATTATAGGGTATGGTCTTATTTTTTATACCTCATGAAGATTGCACTTTGGTGTTATATCATATTCATACAGTCTTTACGTATTGTGGGTGTGGTTTCGTTTTTCACATCCGAGTTTTACACCAATTTAAAAAAATGAGCCACCGCCCACACAAACCTTTTCCACTGCGTGGGAGTCCTGCCACCTTTACGTCGTTTTCGTGCTGAGCAGGGGCGGTGTTCCACGGCGTCATTTGACTGCCACTTAGATCATGCCTCTGCTTCCACCCCCACACCCATCTACTATTTTCTAACACTTTTACTCTTGGAAATATTTTTACGTACCTATTTTTATATATTTGTCACCAAAAGAATTTATTTTTTATGTATTTGTATCAGGGGCGGACCCAAGCCCAGCCTAAGGTGGGCGTGCGCACCCCGGGGAAAAAATATTTAGTGCTAAGTTCCGTCGAAAATCCCGTCCGCATCCCTTGGAATTTTTCGTCCGCACCTCTTGGAATTTTTCGACCGCACCCTTGAAATTTTTCGTCCGCACCCCTTAGGTAAAAAGTGTTATCAATTTATATTTTAAATTTTTTTTAGTAAATTTCTATTTTTTTTAAAAAAAAAATACTACCTAAATTATATAACTTTTAATACCTAACTAACTAAACTCAAATACCCATACCTTTACCCACTTATAATTCCTAACTAACTAGCCCACTAAGTTTTAGCCCATTAACCGAACCCAACAATATTTCAAACTATTATAAAATAATTAAAGCCCAAAACGTTTAGAAATTCTCTCCCGCTCTCTCTCTCTCTCTCTCTCTCTCTCTCTCTCTTGCGTCCCTGCACTGCCAACGAACAACATCACCCAGCGACAACAGTCCGGCAGCCGGCGACCACCGTAATCAGCCACCATACCACCGTCGTTTGACACCAAATCTAACCGGAATCCGAACACGGGTAAGTTTCTTTGTTATTTTGATGATTTTGGTTGATGTTATAGGAGAAAAAAGGATAATAAAGTTGTTAAATAGGGTTGAAATTTTGTGTGTTTTGACGTTGTTTATGGTTGTTTAGATGATTTTTAGGGTGATTATGTTGTTTATATATTTTAGGGTGATTATGTTGTTTATGTATTTTTAGGGTGATTACAACTTACGTTATGATTTCTAGGGCTTGAATAGTTGAAAATTAAAATTAAATTTGAAACATTATGTTATATAGAGAAAGAATTGCTTAAGAAATTAGTTTTAGATGATGTTTTGGATAGATTTCAAAAAAGAAAACCCGTAGGGCGTTCGACGTTTTAATTATGTTTGTAACAAGGTTTGACATATTTTTTATGATTATATAAATTTAGTTTGATGTTCGTTTGTTTTACATGACCCGACCCGATACGAACCGATTTTTTTACTTATATACCTAGGTGCCTAAAATTTTTAAAAATGTTTCGCACCTCAATGGAAAAATTCCTGGGTCCGCCACTGATTTGTATACAATGAAGATTTTCTAGATTTGTCGTAATGATAAATAGAGACAATTAAATGTTTAATACACAATCAAAGATTACTAGAGGACTGGTATAACTATATAAATATTTGTACATTTTGTTTTTAATTGTGATACATACTACATCAACAATTCAATTCGTATATGTGTATTATCAATTATGACTTTTTTACAGTTTTTTTTTACATAGAATTGTTTATGTGTTATATGTGTCCCTGATGATAAAAATTGTTTAATCTCAATGTTTTTAAGTATGCTTTTATAAATTTGTTGTAATGGTTATAATGTAGTTAACTCTATGTTTTTAAGTCCAAACTTATTTGACTCGTTTGTAATGGTTATAATGTAGGTAACTCTATGTTTTTACGTATAAACTTCTTTTACTCGTTAAATGTGTTTCATTGACTCGTTTGTAATGGTTATAATGTAGTTAACTCTATGTTTTTACGTATAAACTTCTTTTACTCGTTAAATGCGTTCAATAAGTTTTACAATTTAATATTTAAAAAAAAATCTTTCTTGATTTTTCGTAAAAGTGACATTTTGTTTGTTCTGTTTGGCGTGGGGTAATGAAATGAATGAGGGAATAGAATGGACGATATAATGAAATAGGCAAAGCAATGAAATTGATCATTACCATTTCATGGTCTTGTTTGGTTACCATGTAGGAATGGAAAGAATCATTAACTTGTGTTGTTTGGTAGGCAGGAAAAGAAGAAGAAATAAAATCGGTGATTGTTGACGGTTGTGGGTGGCGGCAGTGGTGGCAGTGGGTGGTGGCGCTGGGTGGAGCGGCGGGTGGCGGCGGCGACGACGATAGTGTTCGGTGTCGGAGAGTGCCGGTGGTTGGTGGTGATTCGGTGGAGGATGGTGGCGGCGGTGGTGGGTGGCGACAAAGGTGGTCGGTGGTCGGTGGTGGTGGCCATGGCTGGCGGTGTTGACGGTTTTGGTGGCGACGATGACGGGTTGTGGCGACGGTGGTTGGTGGCGGTGGTGTCGGTGTTCAGTGGCGCCGGCAGGTGGTGGCAGTGACGACTCTGGTGTTCGATGGTGGTGGTCGGCGGTGGCGGAAGGTGGTGACGACGGTGGGTGGTGGCGGTGGTGTTCGGTGGCCAGTGGTGACGCCAATGTTCGGTGGTGGAGGCTGGCGGCGGAAGTCGATGGTGTTCGCTTGTCGATGGTGGTGGCGGCGGCAGGTGGTGATAATGCTGGTGTTCGGTGGCGGGTAGTGATGTCGGGTGGTAGCGGCATGGTCGATGATGGTCGTGGTCGGTGGGCGACAGCGTAGTGTTGCTGCGGGTTGTGTCGGTGGCAGCGGTGGGTGGCTAGTAGTGGAAGTGGTATTAGGTGTTGGTGACGAAGGTTATAGGAATGGGATCAAATACAAACACTTATGTTTGTAAGAACCGTAAAAACCAACACATAATTGACAAGTGTCTCCCAATAAAAAATTAGTTAAAGGGTAATTTAGACCTTTTCACCATATTTATTTATAACTAATTAAAAATAATTATTAAAACATCCCTAAATTCATGCAAGTTTAATTCAAATCAAAGTTTGAATTTTTTAACATATCCATGATCTAGTAACTCTCCATGATCGAACCAACCTGTAGGAATCACCACAAAAAATATAATCAGCAAAACATTATATAATTAGCATAACATCCTTAATCGTTCTCCATTATCAGCACATCGTACTCAATCTTTTCAACATAAACGACATTAGCACAACATCCTCAATCGTTCTCCATTATCAGCACATCAGATGTGCTGATTATATCTACTTTTGGTGTTCGTTTGTATTATATTGTAATTAACACATTATCAGCACAATTATAAAACAACTTTTGGTAACTTTTTAAAAGTTACTTTTATAAATAAAAAAATGTATAGTAATATGGTACTCATATTAAAGATAAAAAAATACTTGATATTATGGTATATTTAAAAAAAAATAATGAAGTATATAAAAGTTATCTTAGTTTAAAAAACCTTGGTGGAATTTGTATTTAATTGAAAATGGTCAAATGACTAGCAATTTTACAAAATTACCCCTAACTTGTTAGTACTAATTTTTAATTAGAGTAAACTTCCGTTTTGCTCCATGTGGTTTGGTCACTTTAATGGTTTTGCCCCAAACCTTTAAAAATAGTCATTTTACTCCCTGATGTTTTGGTTTTGTTGCCAGTTTGCTCCCTGATGTTTTGGTTTTGTTGCCAGTTTGCTCCCTGATGTTTTGGTTTTGTTGCCAGTTTGCTCCCTGCGGGGAGCAAAATGGAAAAACAAACAATTTGGATGGAGTTAGAGGCGGGGAGCAAACTGGCAGAAAAACCGAAACATCAGGGAGTAAAATGGCTATTTTTAAAGGTTTGGAGCAAAACCGTTAAAGTGACCAAACCACAGGGAGCAAAACGGAAGTTTACTCTTTTAATTATAAGGGTCTTATTTATAATCAACCCCAACCCTTAATTTAAACTATCAATGGTTCAGATCTGTTCTTACGGTTCTTACAGTTAGCACTGTTTGTACAAGATCTCAACCTGAAGGTTATAAAGGGAATGAAATAGAAAAATAACAAGGGGGGTGAATGGAATGAATTTGAGGGAATGAAATGACCTATGTAGTGGGTAATTCCATTACCTTGATCAACCAAACATATTTTTTTCATTCACTCGTAATAGTCCATTTCATTCCCTCTCTTATTCTTGTATACCAAACACTAGTATTGATGTTTTACCCTTAAAAATCGTTATTCGTTTATAGTTTTTATGTTTTACCCTTAAAAAATCGTTATTCATTTATATATCTCATCAGCTAGGACTCGATTTTTTTTAAATTTTTTTGTCTATTCATATGGTTGAAATCATATAATTGATTTTTTAACGCTTTAATGAATTTGAAAATTTTGGTCTAACTAGATTTAAAGCCCCGCCGCGTTGCGGCCGGGGGGCTTACAAATTAAGGCGCAATGTATACAAACGATGTGCAACATTATTTACAAACAACCGAAGAAACCATAGATTCATGTTTTATTGGAGTTCCTTAAAGCGAGCCCGGTTCACCTCTTTTAACATCTCTAGTGCAGCCCTCTTGAACCATGTGACCTGTAAATACTCACTGATCAAGTATTGTGATAATTGTTTGTTCAGGCCCACACTCAACACTCAAATAAAACTTACGTAACTTTTTGTATATTGATTTTAAAAGGATGATTTACAACTGAGAAAATAACACTTAAATAGAAAACCAAAATAACAAACAAACTAACTCCAAGAAAATCGTTGCTTCACTCCCATATGCTCTCCTCATAATATTCCTACGTTTTCACCATGTCCCTCAGTCAAACTTGGACCAATCCTTACCCATGACCCGTTAGGTGTTTAATGACCTGACTTTAACCCATACTCGACCCGAGCCCATCAAGATTAACCCAACATTCACCCCCGTAATCTTGATGTGGTCATGCTAGCTATCTTTCCGAAGTGAACCATATCGATCTTACTCGTTCTTGCTTGATTCTTTCTGATTCGAACTCTCTCACTTGCTTGTTTCGAATCTCCTTGCTGACTGCTATACCAACCACACATGATGCCGATCTTGCTCTTGCTGAATGAACCGCATGGGTCCGATTTTGCTTTCTTTCTTGTTGCATGGATGCCTCATAAATAATTCAGCAGCTAACATTGTTGCTTGCTTAAATAATTAATTATCACATGCTTGCTTTGATCTTTAGAAAATAAATCCACCGACCCACTTTAATTGATTTTCACCAATCACCAATAAGAAAAATCAATTCACAATCACACTTCCTTTTTCTTTTAATTCTTATGATGCTTCATTCTTTCAACTGGTCACAAAATCGAAATCAGCCCTTCCTGCTACATTCTTTCTTTCTCTCGACGACAATCAACTGGCTTGGTCATCTTGATGCAAACCTTCAGCTTTTAAGCAAGTCCACCTCAATTCCATAAACTTCAAAAGGGACTCAGGAGAGACGTTAAGTTGTTCCTTTCCTTTCCATAGCAAGAACCCGTATTGAATAACCTACACCATAACGAAAACAAATTAAATAAAAAGTAATCTTGATTTTATTAGTGTCCATTGAATAAAACACTAACCGAGTTACTTTTGAGTTCTTTCCTACACCATAACCAAAACAAATTAAATAAAAAGTAATCTTGATTTTATTAGTGTCTACAGAATGAACACTAACCGAGTTACTTTTGAGTTCTTTCGGTGGTTCAAATTGAGATTCAGATATTTAATCTGAGGACGGAAATGAGATCGGCCCAAGAGAAACTTTTTGGTGCGGCATGGAATCTTTTTTCATCATTTTTTTTTATCAAAATAGGGATGCTATAGCCTATATTGTTCAAGGATACAGTTGTAACAATATTTCGTTCAAGATTGATTGTAACAAATCTATTACATACAAACAGGGAAGAAGAAATACCTTTTGAAAATTCTAAAAGAGAACCGTCATAGAAGTCGTTAACCAAAGTTGGGGTCGGAAATCAACTTATTAATCCGAGAAAAATCGAAAAAACCGAACTTAAGAGTTGGAAATTGGCTTGTAAATCTGATTGGCAAACCTTCCTAAACCTCTTAGAATTGGATTAGTATTTCTTCAATTAGCCTTCAAAAATCATAGTTTGCAAGTATTAATAAAATTAAGTAGTTAAAACTAATATAGATCTCTTACCTTCTGTTGGCGAATAGAAGAAACGGTTGACGACACCACCGGGCACTTGGGATCAGCGATGATGATGCGTTCAGGTATGAAAGCCCTAAGAACACAGTCGTTGATGGGATGTACGCGTGGAGATAAAATGGTCAAAAGATCACCGATGTTGTTAATCTTGGTCGATGGAAAATCGTGTTAGGTGTCATCAACCATGGTAGAGGCAATGGACACCAAGCAATTGGTATTATTTTGTTTCGAACCCCTACGAACCAAAAACGCAGGTGAGTTAAACTTATGATTATCTTTATAACGATTTGTATACATACAGTCATCTCAACAAATAAAAACAATCTCAACAAATCAATATAACCTCAACAAATTAATCTAGTGAGTAACTAACATATTGCAATAGTTATTATATCACAATACTAAACTCAAAACCCTAACTCATAGCAATTTTTACCATCAGACACAACTTCTGGATTAAATAAAGTTATCAGTTGTACATAGAGCAATGCTTTAAAAAAAAATTAGTAGATGATGCAAACTAAAACCAAGATAAATAAAAAGATCCCTTCCACGTGTTCCTAAATTCTAAACCTATGAGGAGAGTGGCCTTCAACTACTAATATTGATATACATAACTTCCAATACAACATTCAAATGAGGCAATGAGTTGATTTAGGCCATTTTGTCTCTCAACTATGAATCATCCATGAGCACATACACTATCAACTAAAGATGATCAATGAACCAAGTATTTCAATTGTAGATCATTCCGTCCAGCTAGGGTTCCGTAGAATCAGACTCAATGACAAACAAACAACAAACTCAGCTACATAATAACTTTTTCACATGCAACTTCCATTTCAAATAACAGAATGAGAAACACAAATTACCTGCAGATGATAAGGCAAAATCATTTAGCAAAGAAGTAGAATGCAGTTACTTTAAGTCAATGTTATTAAATCAATATTATTAAATGATCAGATTCGACAAAAATCAAGCAAAAATGGCAACAGATCAGAGTACAAACCTTCCTGCCTTTAGAAATAATCAGGCTTCGGTTTCATATCAACACCAACGGGCGCTTGAGTTTTACTACAAAAGTAACAACAAAAATTGTAACATATCCTTTAGTAATCGAGCTAATAAGCTTCCTCGAGGGTAATTTACTTCAAAATTACACCAGAAAAACTCACCGTCGCTGCTCGTTGAGTCACCGCCGCTGCAAGATCCACTCCATAAATCCCCAAATCGCCGCCGATTCCACCATCTCCGCGACACGTGTGGCGGAACACTCACCATTAACCACCGCTCCTGCCGCCAGCCTATTCCCTCCCATTCTCGTCTCGAACCTCTCTCTCTCTCTTTACGCCCTTAGCCGAAAGTCCTACCACGCTTGCAGTGACGCAGATCAAGCACTGCCAGTCGCCGGAGTATGCCGGAACTTCATCGAAGTTCCGAAACACCGAAAACAGTCTCAAGCAACACATCTTAGACCGATCTATCAAAAATGGTGGAACATCTAAGTGAAGAAACACTTAGCAGGGTTTCACCGGAACCCTAGATCCAGTTACCAACGCGCAACCTTTGTCTTTCTATCTTCCAGTCATCGCAAAAGGTATAGTTGTAGAAGAAAAACAGATACATTGCAGGCAGCTAGGATGTCGGAAGCCGGTTGCCGGAGACACTTCTCCCTCTCTTTTCCGAATCTCCCTTTCTCCCTCTGACTGGAGTCTCTATCTTTCTCTGTTTCACAGAAAACTCATAAAAATGACTGCATAGATGCGTGGACACGTCTATGAAGCACGACCATAGAATTCTTTTTTTTTTTTTTTGAAACTCACCCAAAGCCATGGGTACAATCCACTAAAGCTCAAACTTGTTGGTTATTTATAGGGTTTTAATGTGTTAGTTTATGGTAAAACTCATAGTTTTAGTGTAACAGGTGTACAGAAACAAAACCTCATTGGATATTTGGATGCTTAATGACATGACTCTTCCATGATTTGATTAAACTCCGGAAAATCATGATTTGATCCGTGGGTTTCTAGAGAGCCGCTAAAGGTTTTGTTTCCAAATCTTTTTCGGCTTGAGAGTAATAAATGGTGCAGCGTTTCTGAAAGAATTGGGTCTCAAAATGATATTGGGAGTGTCACTTGGAATTGGAGTAGATATCCAAGTTTAGAGGCCGAAACTATGGAGTTGGTGGAGTGTTATCGGACGATTTTGGCTGTCCAATTATCGAGCAACAGGGACAAGTGGAGCTGGAATATGGGACCGATTCAGGAGTATTCTGTTAAGGAGGCTAGAGCTTGGTTGAAAGGGCCGGTGGGGTCTAAGATCGAGCAACGGTTTTATTGGTGTAAGTGGCTTCCTAATAAAGTTAACCTTTTTATGTGGCGGGCTAATATCGATGGAATTCCTACTATGATCGCGCTTAGACGAAGGAACATGACGATTGGGGATGGTTTATGTGTCTTATGTGGAGACGCGGATGAGACTACGGATCATGTTTTCACGGCTTGTAGTTTGGCTTGTGGGGTGTGGTGTGGTATAACGTCGTGGTGTAAAGTTCCTCCGGTTTTTTGGTTCTCGATTTCAGATATCCAGAAGTGGCTTGACCAGGATATAATAGGTGAAAAGAAGAAGGATATTGTGTATGGGTTGTTCGTGTTGACGTGTTGGAGATTGTGGAAGGCCCGTAATGATAAAATTTTTCGGCAAGTAGATGTGAATGTCGCTCAGATTGTGTCTGATATTAAAGCTTTGGGTTTTCTGTGGTTTACGAATAGGTCTAAGGTTGGTAGCGTGAGTTGGAGATCTTGGTGTAATTTTAACGTTGATATGATGTAGTTTGTGACAACTCGAGTTTCTGACTTTCGCTTTCGCATTAAATGCGCGTTGACTTTGACTGCTTAGTTGCTTGGGTTGTGAACTTGAATTGTACGCGTGGTGTTTTAATGAAACGTATTGTTGTTTTGCCTATATGTGATTACTTGTTGTGGTAGAAAATAATATTAGAATTAATATTAGAATTATCATTAAAACACTTAGTCTAGATCACGAAACCTGACATACAGTTCGAAGGATTCGAAGGACCACGAAAGATAACTTCCGATCCGAAGGATCAACCTTCGAATTAAAGATTCTCGAAACATATCATTCGACCAAGGACTTCATCCTTCGAGCACGAAACATATCCTTCGACATCTTTCGGCCCAGCCTTTTCTGATGGGCTTGGCCCATTTCTGTGATACGTTTAAATATGGGAATGCATGTAAACTGATAAGGATTTCCTAAGAAAAACCCTAGCTCCTTTGTGTGTGTGTGCGACGGCAAACCCTCAACATCCGAAGCCAAATCTCTTGTGCTGTTCATTCTTAACTTCGGTTAGTGATTTACGTGTTTTGTTCTTGATTTCATCATACATGATTAATTTATTATGTAACTGCATACGAAATACATGTTGATCTAGATTGATAGGATCGAATGCATAGTATTGAATGGGTTGAATGATATTGATTTGATTAGATTTCGAAAACAGATTAGCATGTCAATAGTGTTCGATTATGTAATACGTTATGCTAAGCAACTGGATGATATGCGTATAGATGTATGTTAGATTGTTGAACCAAATGATAATCATGTTTACATGACACATAGATGATGATTTGGATTGGTTGATGATTTGATCCTATGATTGCTGCATGATTGTTGTTTGATCGACAATGTTGTTGACGGCTGTTAGCATGTTTAGGGTTTCTGAAATTGTAACTGTTGTTGACGTAACTGATATGTGTCGAAAGATACTTGTAGTCGAAACATAGTTGTCGAAGCATAGTTGTGACCGAAAGATATCTGTTGACCGAAGGATAGAATTGACCGAAACATAATTAGGTTGACCGAAAGATGCCATTTGGTCGAAAGATGACTGGTGGTTCGAAACATAACAACCAGTCCGAAAGGTAACTGTGATATTTAGTATGTGTCGAAGGATCACTAATGTGTCGAAAGATAAGGTTGGATTCGAAGGATGGTAGGTTATAAACATCTTTCGAAAGATAGTGGAATGTATGTTTGATTTACTTGACATGCCATGCTTGATGATGAATGTTTACATTTGCAATTGTGTGACACTCGATTTGCATACGTATCATTGCGAACATGAACTGATTTGTTATACATGCATACAATAGGACGTGATTAATTACTTGTGAGTACATAACCTAGCATACCGAGCAAACCAAGGTGAGTTCACACTCTTACTAAGGCATGGGATTCCCGGGTTGTGGGAATGGGTTAAAGGCTTGATGATAAACTAATAACGTACATACACTACGCTTTTCCTAGACTATCACCTATCATAGTCCTCGGATGTCAGGACGGTTCCGTAGGTTGGAAAACACCTACGTGGTTCCGTAGGTTGGGATAACACCTACGTGGTCAGATGCCAATTACTATCCTCGATACAAAGGATACGCACGTAAGACATACGTGTACGCATTACTTACTTCTTCCGTAGGTTGGGATAACACCTACGTGGTCATATGCAAATTACTATCCTCGATACAAAGGATACGCACGTAAGACATACGTGTACGCATTACTTACTTCTTCCGTAGGTTGGGATAACACCTACGTGGTCATAATACGAATAGTCTAGTGGTCACTTAACATGGGAAGCCCCCACCTGTATAACTTACTATTGGCCCGGTAGAGCCACCCGTTACTTACTATTACGCATTTACGTACTGTGAACTCGCTCAACTATTTTGTTGATCCTTTCCTTTACATGCCTCGCAGATCGTTAGGTACTGGGAGCTTGCACTGGAGGCGCGGTCGTTGTGGACTTGGATCGTGAACATCATATGGAACCCATATGATACTTGATACACTTTTACATTGGATATTTTTATATATACGCTTCCGCTAAACATTGATAACTGGCTTATGTTTTGGAAACACCTTTCATATGGATTTGTTCTGAATTATACTGCAATTACTTTTACTTTATACAATGTTCTATATGATTGGTGGCTTGGTCCTGGTCAGTCACGCTCCCAAGCGGTGATACTCCGCGTGTGGATTTTGGGGGTGTGACAGATTGGTATCAGAGCCATTGGTTATAGAGAACTTGGTTTTAATATGGAAAAACGTTTTTATTAAAACCAGACTATAACCAGAACAGTGCTCTCAACGATCCACAACGACGCTTCGCTCCACGTGCAAGACTCAACTTCCTAGGTAATAAGGTTTATGTTTATTGCCTACATGCTAGAATTACATAGAACTTTGCTCGTAGTATGCTTACATTACTTTGCTCACAACTTGTCATTGCATGAGAATACTTATGTGCTTACACTCTTCTGTCATCGCACTACTCGCGAACCCTTTTTCTTACTTACGTTGCCTTTGATTTGAAGATCAATGGCCGCACGAATTACCATGACTCAAGCCCAGCTAGAGGCTCTCGTTGCTGCGGCAGTTGCAGCCGCCCAAGCAGGTAGTATACCCTGCAGTATAGGCACTAGGATCTTTAGATCCTACATTAATTCTCGTATTTAACTTTGCCCTATTCGTACACAATAGGTCAACCCGCTCAGCAACAACCTGCCTGCACATTCAAGAACTTTATGGAATGCCGTCCCAGCACGTTTAGCGGCACAGAAGGAGCAGTTGGACTCCTTCACTGGTTCGAGAAGCTAGAATCAGTATTCGAAATGTGTGAATGCCCTGAGGAACGCAGGGTGAAATACGCTACCGGTACCCTAGAGGGAATCGCGTTAACTTGGTGGAACGCGCAAGTGCAGATATTCGGGTTGGCAGCTGCTAACGCCACACCCTGGAACGAATTCAAAGAACTTATCAAGAGAGAGTATTGTACACGTGAAGATATTCACAAGTTGGAAGACGAGCTGTATAATCTGAAAATGGTTGGATCAGAGATTGAAGCGTATACTAAACGGTCAAATGAGCTGGCCGTGCTGTGTCCAACTATGGTGGACCCTCCATACAAGCGTATCGAGTTGTATCTCAAAGGTTTGGCTCCAGAAATTCAGAGCCATGTTACCTCAGCTAACCTCGACAACATCCAGGAGATCCAGCGTCTCGCTCATCGCATCACAGATCAGGCCGTGGATCAGAATCGCCTGCCTAAGCGCATCAGCGCTACTGCTACTGCTACTACGTCTGCTACTACTGCTACTCCCAGTGACAATAAGCGAAAATGGGAGGGGGATTCAAGTAAAGCATCAGCGTCAGTCCAGTCCCAGGCTCAGCAACGAAAGACTGAAGGTTATCAAAGCCCCAGTCAGCACTCTTCGGGTAGTCACAAACAGGGAGGATATCGGGGAAATCTTCCGAAATGTAACAACTGCAACAGGCACCACAGCGGCCAGTGTAACAGGGGTCGTTGTCAAAGATGCCTCAAGATGGGTCATGAGGCCAAAGACTGCAGGAGCCCTCGTCCTGCGAGCCAGAACCAGGGTCAGCAGCAGCCACACGCTCAGCAGAATCAGCAACAGGGCAACAAGGGGTGCTATAATTGTGGTGCTGAAGGTCACATCAAGAGACACTGCCCGCAGCTAAACAGGAACCAGAACAACAACAACAACAATCAGGGCAACGGGAACAATAACAACAACAACGGGGGAAACAACAATAACAATGGCAACGAGGCAAGAGGTCGAGCTTTCATGCTAGGACAAGGAGACGCTGTTTGAACTTATACCTCGTTTTGGGATTTCCTTTATTATGTTTCTGTTACTCAAACAAAGTTTGGTTTGAACATTAATCATGTTGGGTTTTATGAATTATTTTAACTGCTATACTTCATGTTTGATATGATGAATGGTTTGATATTATTGAGCGCACCTGCCGTATTTATGGACCTTATGAACAGGGTGTGCAAACCCTACCTGGACAAATTGTCCTTGTCTCCATCAACGACATTCTGATCTACTCCAAGAGTCAGGAAGAACATGAGCAACACTTACGTCTTATCTTGGAACTTTTCGGGAGGAGCAAACGTACGCCAAGTTTTCTAAATGCGACTTCTGGATACGTGAAGTCCACTCCTTAGGCCATGTAGTGAACAGGGATGCGATCCATGTCGATCCATCCAAGATAGATTCGATCAGGAACAGACCAGCACCGCGTACACCAACAGAGATACGCCAATTCTTGGGTTTGGCGGGTTACTACAGGTGATTTATCAAAGACTTCTTCAAGATCGCGCAGCCGCTTACAATGCTGACACAGGAAGGTGTCACCTACCGTTGGGGAGATTCTCAGGAAACCGCTCTTCAGTACTTAAAGGATAGGCTCTGCAGCGCACCTATTCTCTCATTGCCAGAGGGCACAGATGACTTCGTGGTATACTGTGATGCATCCATCCAGGGTCTTGGATGTGTGTTGATGCAACGTGATAAAGTGATAGCCTACGCTTCTCGGCAACTCAAGGTTCATGAACGGAACTATACGACGCACGATTTAGAGCTGGGAGCTGTTGTTTTCGCGTTTAAGATATGGCGACACTACCTGTACGGTACCAAGTGCACGATTTACACCGATCACAGGAGTCTCGAGCATATCCTTAAGCAGAAGGATTTGAACATGCGTCAACGAAGATGGGTTGAACTACTTAGCGACTACGAATACGCCATCATGTACCATCCAGACAAAGTCAATGTTGTGGCAGACGCCCTCAGTCGGAAGGACACTCTACCTAAGCGCGTGCGAGCGCTACAGCTTACGATTCAGTCTAGTCCTCCAGCACAGATACGAGCTGCTCAGATAGAAGCACTGAAGCCTGAAAACGTCAAGGCTGAAGCCTTACGCGACTCACGACAACAGATGGAACAGAAGGCAGACGGCGCCTACCATCTAACGGGGCGTATTTGGGTCCCACTTTACGACGGTCTACGCGAACTTGTAACGGATGAAGCTCACAAGTCTCGCTACTCGGTACATCTAGGGTCGGACAAGATGTATCACTACATCAGAACTACTTATTGCTGGCCTAGCATGAAGGCCCACATCGCTACGTACGTGGAAAATGCTTGACCGGTGCGAGAGTCAAGGTTGAATATCAGAAACCAGCTGGCTTACTTCAGCAGCCTAAGATACCTCAATGGAAATGGGAAGAAATTTCCATGGATTTCGTCACGGGTTTACCCAGATCTCAGCATGGAAACGATACAATATGGGTCATAGTTGATCGACTCACAAAGTCTGCTCACTTCTTGGCAATCAAAGAAACGGATAAGTTTTCTACCCTAGCAGACATCTACATGAAAGAAGTTGTTTCAAGGCACGGAGTGTCAAATTCTATCATTTCGGATCGCGATGCACGATTCACGTCGGAACTATGGCAAGCAATGCATAAATCTTTTGGCTCACGGCTAGACATGAGCACAACCTATCACCCTCAGACGGATGGACAGTCTGAGCGTACGATCCAAACACTTGAAGACATGCTTCGGGCATGTGTCATTGATTTCGGCAACGGCTGGGAAAAGCATCTCCCTTTGGTGGAGTTCTCGTACAATAACAGTTACCATACCAGCATTCAAGCCGCTCCATTTGAGGCATTGTACGGACGTAAATGCCGGTCACCTCTCTGTTGGGCAGAGGTGGGGGATAGTCAAATTACGGGTCCAGAGATTGTAGTGGACGCCACAGAAAAGATTGCACAGATACGACAACGCATGGCGGCAGCACGCGACCGTCAGAAAGCCTACGCGGACAAGCGTAGAAAGCCATTGGAATTTGAGGTCGGGGACCGGGTTTTATTGAAAGTTTCACCCTGGAAGGGTGTGGTACGTTTTGGCAAACGGGGCAAACTAAATCCGCGGTACGTCGGACCATTCGAAATTACAGAAAAGATTGGCAAGGTAGCCTACAAGTTGAACCTACCAGCTGAACTCGGTGCAGTTCACAACGTATTCCACGTGTCGAATCTGAAGAAGTGTCTGTCAGATGAGACCCTCATAGTTCCTTTTAAGGAACTCACTATCGACGAGCGGTTGCAGTTCGTCGAGGAACCACTTGAAATCACGGACCGGGATGTGAAGGTCCTCAAACACAAGAGAATCCCTCTTGTTCGAGTTCGTTGGAACTCCCGACGTGGCCCAGAGTACACCTGGGAACGCGAGGATTAGATGACAGAAAAGTACCCCAGTTATTCGAAACCAATACAACCACTACTGAGGCTGAAGCTACTACTACTGAATTTCGGGACGAAATTCCAAATCAACGGGGGGATGATGTGACACCCCAGGAAAACCAGTAAACGATACAGCTTACCTAGCTTCCTCAGTGAGTGCATACCAAATTTCGGGACGAAATTTCCAATTAGTTGGGGATAATGTGACAACTCGAGTTTCTGACTTTCGCTTTCGCATTAAATGCGCGTTGACTTTGACTGCTTAGTTGCTTGGGTTGTGAACTTGAATTGTACGCGTGGTGTTTTAATGAAACGTATTGTTGTTTTGCCTATATGTGATTACTTGTTGTGGTAGAAAATAATATTAGAATTAATATTAGAATTATCATTAAAACACTTAGTCTAGATCACGAAACCTGACATACAGTTCGAAGGATTCGAAGGACCACGAAAGATAACTTCCGATCCGAAGGATCAACCTTCGAATTAAAGATTCTCGAAACATATCATTCGACCAAGGACTTCATCCTTCGAGCACGAAACATATCCTTCGACATCTTTCGGCCCAGCCTTTTCTGATGGGCTTGGCCCATTTCTGTGATACGTTTAAATATGGGAATGCATGTAAACTGATAAGGATTTCCTAAGAAAAACCCTAGCTCCTTTGTGTGTGTGTGCGACGGCAAACCCTCAACATCCGAAGCCAAATCTCTTGTGCTGTTCATTCTTAACTTCGGTTAGTGATTTACGTGTTTTGTTCTTGATTTCATCATACATGATTAATTTATTATG
The DNA here is from genome assembly GCF_002127325.2 of Helianthus annuus. NCBI lineage: Eukaryota > Viridiplantae > Streptophyta > Magnoliopsida > Asterales > Asteraceae > Helianthus > Helianthus annuus. The sequence continues at coordinate 2,026,730 of NC_035435.2, read as the reverse complement.
TAACTGCATACGAAATACATGTTGATCTAGATTGATAGGATCGAATGCATAGTATTGAATGGGTTGAATGATATTGATTTGATTAGATTTCGAAAACAGATTAGCATGTCAATAGTGTTCGATTATGTAATACGTTATGCTAAGCAACTGGATGATATGCGTATAGATGTATGTTAGATTGTTGAACCAAATGATAATCATGTTTACATGACACATAGATGATGATTTGGATTGGTTGATGATTTGATCCTATGATTGCTGCATGATTGTTGTTTGATCGACAATGTTGTTGACGGCTGTTAGCATGTTTAGGGTTTCTGAAATTGTAACTGTTGTTGACGTAACTGATATGTGTCGAAAGATACTTGTAGTCGAAACATAGTTGTCGAAGCATAGTTGTGACCGAAAGATATCTGTTGACCGAAGGATAGAATTGACCGAAACATAATTAGGTTGACCGAAAGATGCCATTTGGTCGAAAGATGACTGGTGGTTCGAAACATAACAACCAGTCCGAAAGGTAACTGTGATATTTAGTATGTGTCGAAGGATCACTAATGTGTCGAAAGATAAGGTTGGATTCGAAGGATGGTAGGTTATAAACATCTTTCGAAAGATAGTGGAATGTATGTTTGATTTACTTGACATGCCATGCTTGATGATGAATGTTTACATTTGCAATTGTGTGACACTCGATTTGCATACGTATCATTGCGAACATGAACTGATTTGTTATACATGCATACAATAGGACGTGATTAATTACTTGTGAGTACATAACCTAGCATACCGAGCAAACCAAGGTGAGTTCACACTCTTACTAAGGCATGGGATTCCCGGGTTGTGGGAATGGGTTAAAGGCTTGATGATAAACTAATAACGTACATACACTACGCTTTTCCTAGACTATCACCTATCATAGTCCTCGGATGTCAGGACGGTTCCGTAGGTTGGAAAACACCTACGTGGTTCCGTAGGTTGGGATAACACCTACGTGGTCAGATGCCAATTACTATCCTCGATACAAAGGATACGCACGTAAGACATACGTGTACGCATTACTTACTTCTTCCGTAGGTTGGGATAACACCTACGTGGTCATATGCAAATTACTATCCTCGATACAAAGGATACGCACGTAAGACATACGTGTACGCATTACTTACTTCTTCCGTAGGTTGGGATAACACCTACGTGGTCATAATACGAATAGTCTAGTGGTCACTTAACATGGGAAGCCCCCACCTGTATAACTTACTATTGGCCCGGTAGAGCCACCCGTTACTTACTATTACGCATTTACGTACTGTGAACTCGCTCAACTATTTTGTTGATCCTTTCCTTTACATGCCTCGCAGATCGTTAGGTACTGGGAGCTTGCACTGGAGGCGCGGTCGTTGTGGACTTGGATCGTGAACATCATATGGAACCCATATGATACTTGATACACTTTTACATTGGATATTTTTATATATACGCTTCCGCTAAACATTGATAACTGGCTTATGTTTTGGAAACACCTTTCATATGGATTTGTTCTGAATTATACTGCAATTACTTTTACTTTATACAATGTTCTATATGATTGGTGGCTTGGTCCTGGTCAGTCACGCTCCCAAGCGGTGATACTCCGCGTGTGGATTTTGGGGGTGTGACATAGTTGGTTTTCGCGGTGTTCTCCGTCTTGGAGATCCCGCTGTGCTATTGAAGTTTAATTTCCAAAAAAAAAAAATTAAAAACATTTTGGACTCGATAGTCTAAATTTGGTAATTTACTCCTATAAAATTGTAGTTAAAGGTCAAATACAATACAAATGGATCTTAATATACAAATGATTCTTAATATAAGACGTGAAAGAAGATTTTTTTTTTAATTTCTTTTCCATCTATTTTAGCATGATGTTTAGTTACACAATGTAACCATACGTTCTCCAAAAATCAACAAAGGTGTGAACCAAATCAATGAAAAAAATATTGTATTAAGGCTACAACAGTTGATACTTCAACCGAGATGTCTATCAACTATTCAAAATGCACGTGAAATGTTGGGGAAATTTCAGAAACCGGACGATCAGAGAGGCGTGTAATCACTCTCAGATCAAATTATTTCGGTGGTTCACCCGAATAATTCAATCGGATACAACTCTAATTTCGAGAAATTGAACCAGTGTATGTTGTTTTTTTGTGAATTGATGAACCACAAAAATTGTGATCAAACTGAATACGAAAAATTGAGAGTTTGGGGTGTAACTGCCCAATGGCAGTTAATCCAATTTTTGGACAAAACTGCCATTTAACTGCCATTTTCAAACATTTCGAAAATGTGGCAAAATTCAGAAAAATAAAATCTCTGCCCCTTGGACCCCGCCAGGGGCTGCCGCCCCTTGGACCCTGCTCCAAAGGGCGCTGCCCCCTTGGAACCCCCGTAGAGTACGGGCTCCGCCCGTACACTTCGAATAATAATAACTCAAACAAGCGTGCACTCCCGCACCTCCTAACTTGCTTGATGTGTATTATTATTCGCTTTGATCACCAAATCAATCCCCAATTACACTAAAATATCTAACATGAAATTGTTCCAGGAGCTTAACAAATTAGAAGAACCAAGTAATAGAAGCTACACGGTTGATGAGACAATTCGACCATACTGTAAAAGTGTGGGTGAAGAGGGATGGTCCTAAACGCTCCGTGGGCCTAAGACCACACTTACACACACTTAATCCAGAAAACAGTCAATTGGTTGCAACAATCCATCATGGACAACTCCCACAGGCACGATAGTATGCCAGCACGGAGGGCACATGTAGTACAAGGTGAAAGGGATTTGTAGCCAATCAGCGCCCCCAGCTACGGTACAAGAAGATCCCATGATGTGCGATCGTGCAGGGGACAAAAGGAACATACAACAACAACATGTGGCCAATCAGGATGCGTCATTTCACCTCTCCTTAACCTCCACTAACGACTGATGGCAAGACAAGACAAAAAAATACATCAAGAAAGCAACGTGTAGTCAATCACGGCGCACGAACATGCTCCCACCTTTGAAGGCACTAACTGCCACGGCAGAGGAGACTAAACGGACATTTCTTGACCACGACACCTCGTCCAATCAACCTCCCTTCTTTCCACCATCTCAACTATAAATACCGCATTTCTCCAAAGGTTTAGGGATTCCGATTCTACTCTCCCTACTCTTACTCTATGCATTGCTCTCTCTAAAAGAACAATACTTATTCTCACGCCGGAGGGTGGTCACGAGAAGAAACCCCCCACCTCTCCTTCTCTTGACGAGTCTCACGGTGTTGTGTTAGTTTTGCAAATCATTCTCCTTAGATTTGAGCTCGTGGTGACTAGAAGATTAACCCCCTTAGTTAAAGAAGACTCATTTTTCTTCAGTGGACAAAATTATTGAATCTAACTAGATTTTTTTGGATTCAATAAGTCTACACATCCTTGAGTATTCAAGATACATCAATGTATGGATAAATGACATGTGTTTAAGTTAAGCTTTAAGATCCTAAAAAATTACTACATATATAATACTTATGAAAACATAAATAAAATATTGGTTGATGAGGGTATGAACCAAACATCCTAAATTAAAAGCCATCAATAAACAAGTTTTATAAAATCAAAAGATTTTACAAAAATAAGAGTTTTATATATAAAACAAATCAAATTTGTTAAGATTTTAATCTAAAACTTATTAAACTTTATAAAATACAACATCCTTTATAAAATAAAAGTATAAAACAAAAATGGTTGAAAGAATCTTTCATAAGAAGAGTTCAATGCAAAACTTCACTAGTTATGTGTTTGGCACATGTTTTAGTTTAAAAACCATTCCCAAAATGTTTAAATGTTATTTTCAAAGACTCGAGAAATTTTAAAAGGTTGAGATTGTAATATTCATATATAACACGACTACGTTGACGGATTCACATAGTCGTCGTCTACTTGCTTAATCAAGAAAATAGACTTTTTTTTTTTTTTTTTTTTTTTTGCAAATGATGTAAATAGCATTGGGATGTCAAATTAAATTGTTATTGCTTGGTTTTTAATATAAAGTATAGAACAAGCTTTTTGGACCACGTTGTGGTCATCACTTAGTGTCTCTCTTTCGATATGTAAATTGTCGTTAAAAACGTTTATGAATCCTATAAAAATACTTATTATACTTTGGAAATTTTTAGGATATTAATTTTATTATAAAAGTAATTAACAAAATACTGACATCATAGACACTACAACTTTCTATATAATATTTTTATTTTTAACTACAAAACTTCTAAATAAAGATTTTATTTTTAACTACAAAACTTCTATATAAAGATATAAAACCGGATAAATGGTATATCTATAAGGCTAACTGGCTAAGACCACACGGTATGAAGGGACTTGAAATTTGGGTGTTATTCGACATGTGGAGGCCACGTCAACGTGCGTCAGAAAAATAGTGAGGTGGAAAAAAAGAGGTGTGGGAAGGGGCGTGGAAAGGTGGCATTACGTGGCACATGCTTTTTATTATTAATTTATATTTAAAAATTACATAAAATCTATTAAATTTAAATAAAAACCAATTAGTACTAATTAATCATATAACTTAAAAATTAAAAACATTACATAACTAAAAAATTAAAGACATGACATAACGTTAAAGTCACGCCCGTACACGTTATGGAATTCGACTAGAGGGACTTGGATGATGTCGACTTCGTTTAGCTCACCATTGTTGTTGTCAATCATCCGAAAACGTGAATAAAGTGCATCCTTAGATCGGATGGCCTCACCCCTACGCGTACAAAGTTCTTGATAAACTCGTTCCCAAAATGAAGACGTGCGTAACAGAGGCCCTTGGTTGTTCACCACCACGACCCATGATTCGCATAAGGTGATGTTCTTTTCTAGGATCCATGGAATAACCGGCATTGTAATAAGATGAAAGTTGAGATTTTTATAAGAGAGTGTTGAGAGTTATATAAAAAGTTGAGATTTTTTGAGAGTGTAATGGTGTATTTATATATAAAAAGATTGAAAAAGTTTTAAAATTTGTTTTTTTACTAGTCGTTGGGTAAAACGGCTACTTCCACGGTTCAATGAAAAGATGATACATATGCACACTTATTAACTCAACGCCGGTGGAATTCTCCAAGCCCATAACTCAACGCCGTGGAAACGACAGGTGGGGTGTGGTGTGTGCGGCGTGGAAAGACATAAACGTCGCTGATTCACACCCACACCATGTGGTCTAAGGGTTATGGGGGGCATGAGATGGGTCATGGATTGCCACCTAGGATGATGGATGATGTGCTACACACCCCTTTAGGGAACCACTATGGTTGGCATGGATTAAACCATAGCAACCATGCACCTCCCTTTTCTTAATTAGTTAAATATATATGATGATGGATTTGGTGGATGAAAGTGGTGTAACGAGGGTAATGATGGTCTTGAGGGTCATGACCCAACCTAAAAACACCAAAAGAAAGAAACTTATTCGTCAATATTTATAAAAATTGAAATGTTTCTTATTCTCACGCTTTTAATAAGGGTTAAAGTACTCCAATATGGACCAAAGACCTTTCCTACTTTCCTTTTCATTTCTTTGTTCCCTTTTCCGTGGCTTTTTTATAACTCGTTTATTTTGTTTGATAAGTCTTTTAATGATTTCATTTGCCACAAAGTCACGACAAACCAAACTATATGTGGTGGTGGTCACGGAGAATGTGATTTGTGTGGTAAGTTTAACGGTGTACCCATGAATTATTTTCTGGAAGGGTGTGAACGAGGACTGCAACCAACTTTTTCAATGGACGTGATCAGGATTTTTCCTTATAAAATATATTGAAACTTTTTGTTCAAGGGTGCGTCTGTCCACCCACCACAACACCTAAGTCCGCCCCTGACTATGTGATGGTCTCGACTCGAGAGGAGCGGAAGTTTCAAGCCACATTGTGAAGGTAGACTGTTAAAATATCATGGTATTTTAGTTATCATTCAACTTGGGCTTTAAACCTGTATTATGGGCCTTATAAGCAGGCTTGTTTTATTATCACATGTGGGCTTATGTTATGGTTAAGTTGTTCAGGTTGTTGGAAGTTGTTACGTCAAGTTGAGGGGGCTAAGTGTTATTTTTGGAGGACTGCGATCATCTTTGGCTTATCTTGTGGACTGAAGTGTAAATTGGTCAATGGTGATATAAAAGAGGTTAGTAGTTCTAGATATTTCATCAGTTACATTTGTTCACTCTCAATTTCTCTCTGTAACATCTAGGGTTTGTACGAAGCAGATCTAGTGATTTCTCTCGTTGTTGTTGAGAGATTGTTGCTGCTTCTTGGTAGATGATCATCTGTTGATGATCATCAGTTTGTACTGTATATTTCTGTATCGTTTTGTACTGTTGTTGATCTTACTTTTGTAAGATCTCTTTGGGAAATTGGGGGGTAAAGCTTTGGGTTGGTTTAATAAGAGATTTGTCACTTGTTTGTCGCTATTTTACCTTTGTTTTTGGTGTTTGTGATTGAATCATCTTTATACCATAGTTTTAACATGGTATCAGAGCCTTCGAGCTCCTGTTGATGATTTGTTTTGTATATCCGCCGCGGTTGATATTGTATTTTCTGATTAGTTGTTTGTTTTTTGTCTAGGGTTTCTGTGCTCGGAAACTTCTGTTGATAACAGATCTCGTTAGATCTGGTTGTTCCTGGTGGTGTTGATCGAAACCCTAGCTTAGGGTTGACTGATTGTTGGTCCTCTTGATCAAGACTTCTGTGTTGGTCTCTGAATCCTTAGAAGATTCAGGGCAAACTAACCGGAAGTAGGGCTGGCATATCGTGTATACCCGTACACGATAAGACACGACACGATAAGACACGATACACGAAATCTGATACATGAACACGACACGATAACTTATCGTGTCCTTTTTTTCAAACACGAACACGACACGATATACACGAAAATTACCTGTTAATACCTGTTAACATGACTTTTCGACTGTTATACACGAAAATTACATGTTAATACCTGTTAACACGAACAAAAACATGAACACGGCATGCTATCTGAGAGTTACGGAGGGAGTTTAGGGTTTTATTTTTTTTTTGAATTGAATGAGGAATGAAAATAGAAAGGAATTAAGGAACCCACATGCACATGGCTGATGAGTTTTATTTAATTTAATTTCTTATCGTGTACTAACGGGTATTAACAGGTAAACAGGTATTTAACCTGTTTATACACGAAAATTAACAGGTAATATCGTGTCTACCTGTTTGGTACACGATACCTGTTAAGGCCATACACGATACCTGTTAACTTCGTGTAGGTTCGTGTCGTGTATTCGTGTATTCGTGTAAAATTGTCGGCCCTAACCGGAAGGGTTATCTCGTGGTCTTCTTTTTATCAGATCCTGTAGCTCTTGAAAACTACAGATCTGGTACTTGTCGAAGATATTTGCACCCGCTGTAAGATCGTTCTAATCTCTCTGTTTTTGATTCTGTTGTTGGATTAGTTGAAGTCGGGGTAGTGAGGACCGGCACTTGTATTTGTTCTGTGTTTGTTATTGGTTACCTAGGGTTAGAGTGGCTCCTGAGTAAAGGCTTGTCCAGGCACCTCTGAGTGATGAACCTGGAATCTGGTCCCTGACTCAGCTTCGCCCTTTGTTGTTTGATATTCTGTGCATTTGTTCTTTGCTGTCTGGTTGATTATCTATATTTGCTGTTATGATTGTCTGTTGCTTGTTTGCATTATGACTGGTGGTGAGGGAACTTTTGTTACTCTCATCAGTAAGTTGGACATAGGAGACCCTCTTTATTTGCATCCCAGTGACTCAAGTGCCCTGACCATAGTTAGTATAAAACTAAAAGGCACTGGGAATTATTCTGTGTGGTCCAGTGCAATGAAACTTGCACTGGAAGCTAAAAACAAGGTTGGATTTATTAATGGTAAATGTGAAAAACCTAAAGATAATGAGGTTCTAGCTGCTCAATGGGATAGATGTAATTCTGTGGTGTTAACTTGGTTACTGAATTCTGTTTCAGAAGAATTGTTTTTAGGGCAGGTTTTTTCCAAACTTGCTTCTGAATTTTGGACAGATCTGAAAGAGACTTATGATAAGGTAGATGGTTCTGTTGTCTATGACTTATATAAAAGGATAAACTGTATTTCTCAAAATGGTAGTTCTGTGGCTGAGTATTATAATAGATTGACAACTATGTGGAAGCAGTTTGATGCAATGGTGCATCTGCCTTCATGTTCTTGTCAAGCAGCCAAAGACTACAATGATTTTTCTACATTAATCAAGTTAATGCAATTCCTCATGGGCCTTGATGGTGTTTATCAACCTGTGAGGACAAATTTGTTGACAAGAGAACCATTTCCCTCTGTTAAGGCTGCATATGCTTTGATTTCTAGAGAAGAGTCACATAGACTCTCTAGTAGTGGATCTAAGAGTCAGTCTGTTTCATTTGTGGCTAAGTCAAATCAGTCTAATCAGAATGTTGATTCAAGAAGAAGAAACAACTTTAGGGGTCCAAATTCTAGTCTAAAATGTACGAATTGTAACATGATTGGTCATACTGTTGATCGTTGTTTTGAGCTGATTGGTTATCCTCCTGGTATGAGGAAAAGGTCTGGTGGGTCCTTGGGTAGGAGTAATAGTGGTAATAATACAAATAGGTCTAATGTGGTCTCTAGTTCTGCTGTTTCTGCTTTGCCATTTACTCCTGAACAGATTGCAAAGCTGATGAGTTTAGTTGGTGATAAACCTGAGGGAGATCAGGGGAAATCTAATATGGGAGGTATGTCATCGTGTGTTTATGGTTTTGTTAGCTGTTCTAGTAATGTTAGGTTTAGTCATAACTGTAATTGGGTTGTTGATTCTGGTGCAAATCAACATATGATTAAAAGTGATATAGACATGTTTAATTGCATAGATGTTTCTGAATGTGGTTTAAAGGTTGGTCATCCTAATGGGACGAGTGTAAGTGTTTTAAAATTGGAGAAGTTAGGTTGATTAATAATGTTGTTTTAAAAGATGTGTTTTATGTCCCAGAATACAGTGTTAATTTGTTGTCTGTTTATAAATTAGCTAAAGATAATAACATTTCTGTGTTGTTTAATGAAAATAATTGTATGCTTCAGGATTTGAAGTCAAAGAAAATCCTGGTGATTGGTAGACAAGAAAATGGGCTGTATTTTGTAGGGAAAGATGGTAATGTTGCAAATATATGTTTTAATAGTGTTGTTAGGTCAAATTTGTGGCACAGTAGGTTAGGACACCCTGCTGATCAGGTTCTGGCTGTGTTAAAAGATGATTTAGGTGTGCAATCTGTTGAACATGGTCCATGTGAAATTTGTCATAGATCTAAACAAGTTAGAGTTCCTTTTCCTTTGAGTGAACATAAGTCTAAGGAAGTAGGTGATCTAATTCACTTAGACTTATGGGGTCCATACAAAGTTTCTAGTTATGAAGGGTTTAAATATTTTTTAACTGTGGTTGATGATTATTCAAGGGCTGTTTGGTGTTATCTCTTAAAAAATAAAATGGAAGTTTTTGAAAACTTGAAAGACTTTTATGAATTGATTCATACTCAATTTAAAAAGAGAGTTAAGATCTTTAGAAGTGATAACGGCACAGAATTTGTTAATAATCAAATGTCATTGTTTTGTAAGTCGAAAGGTGTTATACATCAAACTTCTTGTTCATATACCCCACAGCAAAATGGGGTAGTTGAACGGAAGCACAGACATCTTTTGAATATAGCCAGAGCATTGATGTTTCAGGGTGGTCTACCACTGAGGTTTTGGAGTGACTGTGTGCTAACTGCTGTGTATATAATTAACAGGCTGCCATCATTTGTGTTAAGTGGAAAAAGTCCTTATGAGGTTATGTTTAAGTTTAAACCCTCTCTATCTCATCTTAGGAATTTTGGGTGTCTTTGTTTTAGTACCATCTTAAATGAATCTGATAAATTTGCTTATCATGCTGATAAGTGTGTTTTGATAGGATATTCTAATGTAAAAAAGGGATATAAGTTGTGGAGTTTAGATGAAAAAAAGATTTTTTATTCCAGAGATGTAAAGTTTTATGAACATGTATATCCTTTTAAGTCAAAACAAATTGATGATAATGAGAAAATGGATGACAATTTAAATCTGATAAACTTTTTTGATGAAACAAATACACCTAAAATTTCATTAAGTCCCAATGATGAAGAGGGTACTTCTGATTCTCATGATACAATCAGTGATGATCAGCAGCCGAGTCCCTCTACGTCCGCCTCTCCTGATCTAGGTGACATGGGTCAAAACTTAGGGTCTAGTGTAGAAGGTAGTAGTGGGGAGGAGTCTGGCAGGGCAGAGGACACTGATGTGTCAGGTGTTTAGATCAACCCATCTGAGCGAAGTCTAGAAGGTCTTAGAAAATCTTCTAGAGTTACGTCTGTTCCAAAACGATTTCAAGATTTTGTTCTTAATAGTTCTGTGAAGTATGATATAAATAAGGTTGTTAACTATTCGTGTTTGACTGATGATTCTATGTGCTTTATTAGTAGTTTGAATAAGTCTACCGAGCCGAATAGTTTTAGTGAAGCTTCAAAAGACCCTAAGTGGGTTGAAGCTATGAATTTGGAAATGGAAGCTTTACTTAGAAACCAAACCTGGGTTGTTGTTGATTTACCTGCTAATAGAAAGCCTATAGGATGTAAATGGATTTTTAAAATAAAGTATAAGGCTAATGGAGCAATAGAGAGGTATAAAGCCAGGTTGGTTGCTAAGGGTTATAACCAACGGGAAGGTTTGGATTTTGGGGAAACTTTTTCACCGGTTGTGAAAATGGTGACTGTTAGGTGCATAATAAGTCTTTCCATTCAAAATGGTTGGACATTGTATCAACTTGACGTTAATAATGCGTTCTTGTATGGGTCCATAACTGAAGACGTTTATATGACACTTCCCAAGGGTTATTATTCTAAAAATGATAAAAAGTATGCAAATTAGTTAAGTCTTTGTATGGGCTAAAACAGGCCCCTAGAAAGTGGAATGAGAAGTTGACCGATGTTTTAGTTGGTGTTGGTTTTGTTCAAAGTCAATGTGATCATTCGTTGTATGTTCTGAATAGAAATTCTGTGTTTGTAGCTTTGTTGGTATATGTAGATGATATTGTAATAACAGGGAATAACATTATTGAAATTGATAGGATAAAAGGGCTTCTAAGCGAAAGTTTTCAAATTAAGGACTTGGGTGTCCTAAAGTATTTTCTTGGTTTAGAAGTTGTCTATGATAAATCAGGGATTTGCTTAAATCAACGTAAGTATTGCTTGGATCTTTTATCCGAGTTTGGTTATCTCGGCTGTAAACCTGTTAATACTCCTATTGAATTGAGTCATGTGGTTAATAATAAAATAAGTGATGGTAAGGAAGAACTGGTTGACATTACAAATTACCAAAAGCTGATAGGAAAACTTATCTACTTGTCATTAACTCGGCCTGATATATGCTATGCAGTTCAATTTCTTAGTCAGTACATGCATAAACCTTGTGTTTCTCATCTCAAAGTAGCCCTAAGGCTATTGAGATACCTGAAGTTATGTCCTGGAAAGGGTCTGTCATTCAGGAAAAGTGATAGTTTTGAGTTAACCTGTTTTGCTGACTCTGACTGGGGTAAGTGTCTTAGTACTAGAAAATCCATCACTGGATATTGTATTTTTCTGGGTCAAGATTTGATTTCCTGGAAAAGTAAAAAGCAAAGTACTGTCTCCAGGTCATCTGGAGAGGCTGAGTACAGGGCTATGTGTTCAGCCACGTGTGAACTTGTTTGGGTTGTGAATTTGTTGAGTGAACTTAGTGTTAATTGTAAAGTTCCTGTAAGGTTGTATTGTGATAGCAGTGCAGCTATATCCATTGCTGCAAATCCAGTTTTTCATGAGAGAACGAAGCATTTTGAGCTGGACCTATATTTTCTTAGGGAAAAAATTGCTTCGGGCTTTATTCAAACTGTAAAGGTTGACTCTGAGAGTCAACTTGCAGATGTTTTTACAAAAGGTTTGAGTGCAGGTATGCATGAGATATTTTGTGAAAAATTGGGTCTTGTAAATGTGTTTAAAGCCGTTTGAATGAAGGGGGATGTTAAAATATCATGGTATTTTAGTTATCATTCAACTTGGGCTTTAAACCTGTATTGTGGGCCTTATAAGCAGGCTTGTTTTATTATCACATGTGGGCTTATGTTATGGTTAAGTTGTTCAGGTTGTTGGAAGTTGTTACGTCAAGTTGAGGGGGCTAAGTGTTATTTTTGGAGGACTGCGATCATCTTTGGCTTATCTTGTGGACTGAAGTGTAAATTGGTCAATGGTGATATAAAAGAGCTCAGTAGTTCTAGATATTTCATCAGTTACATTTGTTCACTCTCAATTTCTCTCTGTAACATCTAGGGTTTGTACGAAGCAGATCTAGTGATTTCTCTCGTTGTTGTTGAGAGATTGTTGCTGCTTCTTGGTAGATGATCATCTGTTGATGATCATCAGTTTGTACTGTATATTTCTGTATCGTTCTGTACTGTTGTTGATCTTACTTTTGTAAGATCTCTTTGGGAAATTGGGGGGTAAAGCTTTGGGTTGATTTAATAAGAGATATGTCACTTGTTTTGTCGCTATTTTACCTTTGTTTTTGGTGTTTGTGATTGAATCATCTTTATACCATAGTTTTAACATAGACAATATTTCGAGAGAGAGGTTACGATATTATAATACCCAAAGGAAGATCTTAGAGCCAAACATACAATGATGACTCATATAATCATCGTGTTTAGGTTTCATAGCTAACTCATATAATAAATATGCCTGACACAAATTTATAATCACCGTGTTTAGGTTTCATAGCTTTTTTTTGGAAGGAGTGGATCAACCTGTTACCTTGGCCGTCTCTAAGCGTACCCGCTCAGATTCGAATCCGCCGGCCCGCAATGCGGTACCTCCCAGTCGGTCTGGCCTAAGCCCCGTGCAAGAACCCTACTGGCCCAGAATCGCACTCATGACCTGTGGGTAAACCTTTACATCTCTTACCAGCTGAGCTGATAGTCATTCATAGCTAAATCATATATGTCATGTTTGTGTTGACATATTAGACTTGTAAAAATTAAATAAGTTAAGAGTAATATATTTAATCCATTTAATTAAACATTTCTCCGTTTAGTTAAAGACATGCCAACTTATTCAACACTTTAAAATTTGATTGTAACCTATTCACCACCCACCATCCTATTTGATACATTTAAATATACACAAATATACATCGTAAACATTAAGGTTTATATAAGTTTAAAAATATATCCTAGTTTAAGTTATATATCTAATTTATTTACATTTTGTTATAGTCGAAACTAACTAAATTTTCCCTATAAAAATAACACACCTTATAATTTATAACCAATATTCTCCATAAAGAAACAACTTTAATATAAATGAAATGAAAAAGAAAATATAGTTATAATAATCATAATAATAATAGTCATTATTATTATTATTATATTAAAACCATAAAAGTATTAAAAGGACTATATACTATTATAATATGATAATTACTATTCATTGGCTTTCATTAAAAGTTGCAGAAAATTAACAAAAAAGTTGCACGATACCGTTGTTGTTCGTACGGTACTCATGATCAGAGATAAGCAAATGGTACCGGGTAGAAGTACCGAATTTCCCGAACTAAAAGATTTTCAAAATCATTTCGGTACCGACTTTTGGTGTTTTCTGTAGAAGGCTGGTGCCGGTTTTTACCTTCGTGTATCGATAACTGTACCAGGCTGGTGACGGTTTTTACCTTCATGTACCGGTAACGAACCGGACCATACATGTATTTTCGACAGAAGTACCAGTTGACACAAAGCTTATTCAACTTAAAAAGTAAGGAAATAATATATTACTGTAATACTAAAAAAATTTACTGTTCAAAACGTTGGAAATTTAATATAAGGATAATTTACTGTTCAAAACGTTGGAAATTTAATATAAGGATAATGGGTTAAATGCATTTTGCTCGGGTTACACGATTGTAAGTGTATTAAGATTAAGATTGATGTTATTGACACGAATAATATATGAGTCATGTTCGGGTTTGGTAATTCAACCCATTAACCCAAAGCTATTCAATCTAACACAGTTGACAGGCCCTTCCAAAATGACATGTTGAATGACAAACTATAGCTTTGTTAAGATCATGTGTAGTGGTAAGTTGGTATAATGCCCTCACCATGGGGCATTATCCGACACGTGCCATCCTAATCACACTTGGGCATTATAGCAAAAAGTGACATAGTGGGGCATTATGCCAATAACCCCCATTCAATCATTTCACAATTAATTTTTTTTAACTTAAATACTTCATTAATTTAAAAAAATTACATTACTTGAAATTAAAAAAAAAAACTGAAAAAAAAAACAGAACATAAAAAAAACAGAAAAAAAAAACCGAAAAAATAAAATAAAGTTAAAAAAAATAACATGCTCTAGAGTCCATATTTTTCTCTAATTTTTTGGCGACGCATTTGCGCAAGGATCAACGCATCGCCTTGTAGGTGGTCGATAGGTTTGGACAAAAACTCAATATCCTTTTCCATTTGCCTCGCCTCTTGCATCTCGTTAAACTTTTTGGTTTCGGCCACTCGTTCCTTCATAATCTCATAACGTTGGTGGCCGAGGTCGCGAATGTCTTGGAGACGACGGTTCATCTCCTCGAAATCTTCCTTTAACTCGAGATCGGAAGACGACTCGACCGTTTTTTTCCCGGTTCCCTTTTTTCCACCGGTGGTTCGGACCAACTCTTCTTGAATTCCCTCGTCAACGTCTACCGCCTCATTTAAATCAACATTGCGGGCATCCGATGTCGGAGTTGACGGGTCAACGGAGGATAATGTTTTTGACCTTTTAGCTCGACGTCTACTACTAGACGTCATTGGATTAACTAGCGCCCACTTTGGACTTTTTCATAGTAGCTCCCAACACTTATAGTACGTGAAAGGGCATTTCGTCCTCTCGAACTCCTCCAAAATCCTCGTTAAAACCCCGACGTCACTTTCACCGCTCGGGCGAGTATCGTAGTTACGTTGGTAGACTTCTTGGAATGCATGACACTTGTTGTTGATGTCGGTCCATTTGCTAGAAATGGAATCTTTATCCCGATGTTCGCCTTGACCCCACATGCTAAAAAAGAGTGCACGAACCCTATCCCAAAAAACGGGGCCCCTTTGAAAGTTTGCTACAAATTAAAAAAAAATTATAAGTTGTATGTTAAAAATTAAAGTAACAAAATAAGTAAAATAATATATATATATATATATATATATATATATATATATATAATAGTTACCGGTATCTTCGTCCTCCGAAATGTCGAGCAAACCCGAGTCAACATGAATTCCTCTTCCTTCGTCCATTTAATGATATTTTTTGTACGCCGAGGTGCGTCTTTTTCCTTCTTCTTATGCGACCTTTTGCCGCGTTTCGATTTATCTTGCATCGGTTCCAGTTCGGGTTGCGTCTTCGGCACGACATCGACATCGGGTTCGGGTTTGGGTTGTGACGGTTGAGACCCGCCGGCTTGACCATAGCCGAAAGGGGGAGGCACAAACGGAGTGGCGCCACTCAAGTAAGCCGCGTACGTTAAAAAGCTCGGGTCCATGTCTTGAAGGTTATACGGGTTTTGCGGTTGGGTTGTGTTCGGGTTCGTGGGTCTTGCGGGGACACCAAAAGGGGGTCGGTATGGATGCATGATTGTATAAAAAAGTAGGAGAAAGTGGGTGTTTTTTTTATAAAAAATAGAAGAAAGTAGGATAAAGTGGTTGTTGTTGTATAAAAAATATGATAAATGGGTGGATATATATAGTGGGGTAATTTATTAAATTAAAAAAAAAAATAAACAACTTTTGACCGTTTGCCAACGGTCCATTTTCTCGATCCCTTCAAAATTACAGCGTTTTAATTAAAACGCCAAGTTCATTTTTTTTGAAAAAAAACGCCCGGTACGCCCCACGTAATGATGGCCGGGGCGTTTTGCAGCGTTATTTTTGAAAAAAATATTAAAAAAACGCCCCACTACGGACGATCTAAAGTCTAATAGTTACAGGCCAAGAAACTTTTCTTTACTGGTGACTATTTTAGTTTTCAGATGTTCGAGAAATACCACAATTTAAGTAATGTATGCTTTAGTATGAAAAAACATATAGAAAATATGCCACGATCCAACCAATGCTAAAAATATAAAACAGCTTTAAAAACTTTTTTTTTAATTAGATTTATCGAAGTCAAACTACAATATAGCATTTAATTTGTTAACCGAGTTAAATGGCTCGGGTCACTCGGAGAAACGCACAACCAAACCACATTTAGTTAACGGGAGTTTGTTTTATCCACACTGAAATATATTAACTTTAATTCTCTAATAGCAATTTCAATTGTGAATTGTTCTTATTCTCCCTTGATTCATATATTATTTTAATTTTATATTAAGATTGTATTATTGTTTTATTATACATATATTATTTTTAGTGTTAAAACCTCCGCGTTTTGACACGTAATTAATAACATGCTTATTTTTTTATCGGCAATTCGATGTGATTTGTTTGGTACAGCTAAAACTGGTGTACGATCATGATTTGTTTAAATTTCGACCTACTTTTGCGTCGTTACGTTTCAATGTTCAGAGCCGAACCGCATCTACAATGAATCGAACACATGTAAATATTATTTTGGTTAATGTTACTACTTTTTTTGTTTCTTAATCCTTGGTCATAATCTGCATACCGACCGAACTCTTACCGTGTCTCCGCCGCAACGCCGATTACATTAAAGCATGCATGATCCACATTAACCCTTCAATACACCATGCAATAAATTTAATTTTCTTTTTTTATTCAACCTATTATAATTAAAGCTAAGTTTTAACCCTCGACGTTTTACTTAACCGTATTGCTTGTTTATTCTTAGTGTTGTTTAGATTAAAGTCTAAGTGGTCTAATATTAATTCATCGATATACCAGATAACAAATACATCCTCACCAACATCCTTCTATGACCCCGCCGCAAAGCGTGGGCTCAGATACTAGTTGTATACAAAATGAATGCATACAAAAGGATTGCAATTATAAAGCTAAATATGAATTTTTCCACCCAAGATTCTTGAGAGAGAGGAGACATACTTAGTGGATGGAGAAGATCTGCAATATATGTTTTTGTTTGATTAATAATGATGGTGGAAAGTGGACATATGAAATTACCAAACAAAACAATGCTTGGACTTTGGAGAAAGAGGGCATTTTTGAAGGAGAAGTTCGAATGTAATATTCAAAATGATGCATCTTAGGCAATTTTTTTAGATATTAGAGGGTCTATTTAAACGGGGTCTTAAACATGAAATTCAAACATAAAAATATGCAAATGGTTTTTAGTAAGGGAGTTAATTGGCCGCATTCGCGGCTTGGTCCTTCGAACAAATGAAGTCAAAGACCAAAGGTCTATGAAAGCTGTTGAGACAAATGAATCTGAACATGACACGAGTTTTTTGGATATTGATACGACCCATTAACACAAAAAAAATATATTTTATTCTATTTTATTTTATTATTTTATGTTTGCATATTATCACTCTAAAAGCATATTTACCAACAAAAATATTAATATACTTGAAATAATTATGTATGAACTATAAAATTGATAATCATTTCCCTTTTATGTTTAAATCTTTGACATAAAATGTACAACAAGCTTAAGTTATCATATAAAACACTACGTTATAGACCCGCGTATTACACAGGCTATATATATATATATATATATATATATATATATATATATATATATATATATATATAGGGGAAATATAAATCGAAAACCCATGTGAGTTGAGAAAACCCAAATAAACCCTATGTAACATTTTTATTTTTTTCTAAAAAAAATAAGGAATGTAACATAAATGTACACGGACCTATTTATGAAAAAAAATGAAAAAAACGCTTACTATTTTTTAAAAAAATGTTGAAAATTTGTATGTTACATTTTTTTGGACATATATATTATGTAACCTGAAATTTTGTAACATTTTTTTAAAAAAAACTACTTGGTGTTTTTTTGTGTTTCTTTTTTAAAATTGTTCAAATATATGTATATTACATTTCCTATTTTTTTAGAAATGTTTCTTGAGTTTACATGGGTTTTTTACAAAGGTTTTCTGAGTTTTCTCAACTCAAGTGGGTTTTCGATTTATCCTTCCCCTATCTATACTATATTATAATACATGAGGGAAGGATTCCCAAAAGTTAAGAACTTCTTCCCCCATTATTTATAAATAAACCCCTAGAATGAGGGTAAAGTGGTCTTTTAAACCATAATTATTTTTTAGTCCCTCAATCTATTACATTTAAATCCTTGACATTTAACATAATTATGGGTAATTAGTTACACTTCCTCCCCCCTCTTTAATTTTTTAATGTATTCCTGTGATATCTTACAACCCGTAATGTTTTAAAAAAATCCGAAGGTACCATGACGATCGGCACATTTTTTTAAACGTTTTGATAGTTGTCTTTTTTAGTTTCGCCGTGCATTCATAAAGTACAAATAGCCGATGCGTAAATGTACAATTGATTAAAGCCAACATTTGTTTTCTACCCAAGCCAGCTTTGACCATTACCTAGCTACCATACATTAACATTTGTTTTTTACCCAAGTTTTTTATTTTGAACGACATTAATAAACTAAAATATTCCCTAATTTTACTTGTACAGAGTCAGTTTGTTGTGGCATGTTTAATATAGTAAGTATAGATAAAACTCACAACAAACTTTCTATTAAAGATGCCACAACAAACTAAACAGGATATGTGCATCTTATTTTAAAAACTTAAAACTCACAACAAACTTCCTAAATAAATGGATGACCAATCTAAAACTAAACCCTAATGGACTATTATAAATACATAGCAAACACTTACAATTCTACATTTCTATTGCTAAACAGATTTAAAATATGGAGCCAGTTCTGAATTCACTTGATGCGAAAAAACAAGCATGCGATATTGAAAAATCTAAGGTCGGTTCTATGATAAATTTTGTAATATCGCAATAATGAATAATTGTTTTCTTTTATTTACTTTTATGTGAATACTAACTTATTTGATTTTTCAGATTCAACACACCAATTTAAACACCCCAGTTGTCGAACAAGCTTTTGTTAGTTTTTAAGTAATATTTTCGCTTATAATATTTCATATTAACAAGTTCGTTATATTATTATTTGGTGTTTTATTGTAGGATGATGGTGATAATAGTGTTGAAATTATTTCTTATGGTGCAATGTTCAGTCCATACAAGTCTAAGCTTCAACGTCAATTTAGTGAAGAGGTAATTTTAAAATTTATTTAATATTTTTTAAATTTTTTTATTCTATATTTGTTCTTTTTTTAAATTTATTTAATCATTTTTTAACTTTTTTATTAAATTTTTGTTTCTTAAGGATCGGAAGTATGAGAATCAAAAGAAAAGATCTAAGAGACTCTCTGAATGGAAATGGGTCGAGGTTATAAATTTAGATGATTCTGAGGACGATGAGAAAGAAGATGAATTAGATGATACTGCTGATTCGAGCACAAACAAGAAAAACGGATCAAAAAAGTAGAGATTTTAGATGAAATATATCAAGTGTTTTTATGTTTTTTTTCATTTTCAGTTGTTTTTGTTTGATATAGACTATCCCGTGAATAATAAAGTTTATTTTATATTTGAAGTTTATGTTTTGTGTTATTTTATTGCACTTATAATTTACATCTCGATTGAACTAATATACTTTAGTACTTAATCATGTTCGTATTATATAATTTACATGTTCGTACTTGATCATTTCCAAAGAGATAAATTCGATTACCAAGAATGGCCAAAACATGAAAACTACCTCTTGGTTTGGAGTAAATTCAAGATTGTATTTACAAAGCATACTAAACTTATTCAATTTAACAGTCATGTTTCACGAGGATTTCGTATATATCCATTAGTGCCTTCTATAAAAAAAATTGTTGGACGACACGAGATATGAAAAAATAATTATATAATATTATAGATTTTTCGAATAATTTGTATTTCTTAAATAAAAAGATAAAGTTAATAAAGATATAAACTTTCACATCCTATTTTTTTTTATAAAAACGGTTTTATAAAAATATGTTTTTTTAAATAGTTATAAAAATGAAATTTAACATTCGTTAAAGGTGTTTAAAACGTACCTACAAGTCACCTACTATTTTTTACTTTTTACTTTTTCAAAAACGAAAATTTTAAAATTAAATTTTATTGGATGAGTATGATGTGGATATTTAAAAAAGTTATGGACTTTAAACAATAAAATTATAAACTTTATCATTTAACCAACAAAATAAACTTACTTTATAACGATAGCAACTTATTTTTTATTTTTTTTCATTTGTTTAGTATTTTTTATTAACAAACGAATCTTTACATGTTTAAAACAGTTTTTCTATACTTTATTTATTATTAATTTTTATAAAAAAACAAAACTTTGATATTTAGTAGATAGAAGATAAACTATGTTCCAAAATTTTAGAAATTATTTAATACTAATTTACGGATTAGTAGATAGATAGTAAACTATATCCCAAAATTTTAGGAATTATTTAATACCAATTTACGATATTTAGTAGATAAATAGTAAACTATGTCCCAAAATTTTAGGAATTATAAGTAAACTAATAAAAAATAATTATTGCAGTTATTCTTGGATATTAATCTAATAATTTGCATTTTTTAATTAAAAAGTAATAAAGTAATAAACTTTAAAGCTAAACTAAAAAACTGAACCAACTATGATATAAAGTTAATAAAAAAGAATTATTTTATAAACATTTTTATAACAAGTAATATAAATAAAATACTCCAGAAATTTACAATCTTTACTAGATAAATTCTAAACTGGGTTCCAAATTTTTAGGAATTATAAGTTCAACTATATTGTTATAGATAATATTAGTCAGTTCTAAAATAATTATTTACCAACTTGACTAGATACATAGTAGTAGATTGTGTTGCATATTTTTAGGGATTATTAGTTAAAAGTAGACTCATATAGATAAGATTAACTAGGAACTAAAAATTTGAACTTAGTATGATATAAAGTTAATAAAGATATAAACTCTTATCATCCTATTTTTTATAAAAACAGTTTATGAAATCTTATAAAAATATAAATTTTTTATATTTGTAAAACCCGAAATTTAACAATTTAAGTTAAAGCTCTAAAACGTACTTACGAGTCAAATACTATTTTTTATTTTTATAAAAACGAAAATTTTAAACTTAAATTTTATTGGATGAGTACTATGTGGATATTTATAAAAAGTTATGAACTTTAAAGAATAAAATTATACTTTATAATTTAACCAATAAAATAAACAAACTTTACAATTATAACAACTTATCTTTTATTTTTTGTCTTTTGATTATTAATTTTTATACAAAAAAAAACAATATTTTTTGTCTTTTGGTTATTATTTTTTATAAAAGAACAAAACTTTTACATATGTGTAAACTTATGACATATGTCCACCACAATAATGTTATCATAAATATTATACGAATAAGAAAACTACCAGAAACGAGTTTTGCAATGCAAAGTGTCGCCCCCGCCGCATCGCGCGGGCACCCTACTAGTATATATATAAGAAGAAACTTTATGTAAGAAGAAAAAAGAAGAAATTTCAACCAATAAAAATGCTTCATTTTACTTCATTTAATATAAGTATTTAATGTTACTATAAGGGTAATATGGTAAACCTACAAAGATCATTAATTAGTAGTATTCCTCTTTAATAGCTAACTACATTAAAAGTTGTAACTTATCTTCAAAATATATATTTTTTCAAAAAAAAAAAAAATTAGAGTGTAGGATAAATTAAAATGTGTAATATGATAAATTTCGGGTTGTGTAGGATAAATTTCAACATGTGTAGGGTAAATTTCGAAAGGTGTAGGGTAACTTTTGATGTGTGTAGTCAAAAAAACATTAGTGTGAAGGATGATAGTTTTTATGAATAATTAATTAGTCAAAGATGATAATAAATGAGATAAATGAAAAACTATTTAATGTTTTACAGTTATACCCTTTGTTCTTTTTCTTCTCAATTAAATTTTCTTCTCAAATGAACCTTCCCCTATATATATATATGTATATTATAATTCTCTAAATGCATCATAGAACTGAAATTATATTTTTTACATATGATAGTGGATATACGATCAATTAGAGTCGTATTTTGTCGAAAAGATTCAATTGAGTAACATGTTTCATTTTTAAAAAACAAAAAAGTGAAATGACCAAATGTGTCAAAAGTATTTGAATGCTATCTTTTTATCAAAAAGAAATCCTATGTCATACTTTTGATAATATGTTTTTGTTAGTCATAAACAATACATCAAACATTACAAAATGTCTATATATAAAAAATAGAATGCACAAAAGTTGTTGAAACGTTGGCCTAACATGACTCGTGTCCTTTGACCCGTAAAAATCACCCGTTTTTATATGAACCCGTTGCAACCGGAAAAGAATGATAAATAATATTCAAACACTTCCCATTAAAAAAGAAACAAAAATCTTATTACAAATATGTGATTGAACTGAGTAGTTCTTAATATTCACCTTAAGCATAAATTATTGTAAAATACAAGAACAAACCGGAAACCGCAACTAATATGTGGAATATGAAAATTATAGATCATATGAAAAAACTTAAGCATAATTATTCATTTTAAAAAGTACTAAAATCATAGGTTTTACATTATAGATAACCGCCTTTTTAAGAAAAGTTGAAGTACTCTTTTAACAAAAGCTTTAAGTGTTTTTAATAGTTTTTACATTATAGATAACCGCCTTTAAAAGAAAAGTTGAAGTACTCTTTTAATAAAAACTTTAAGTGTTTTTTTTTTAATTATCAATCTTGAATTTTAATTAATATTAATATTAATATTAATATTAATATTAATATTAATATTAATATTAATAGCATAATATTATTAATAATAATCATTATTTAGAATTAGATATTTCTTAAATTAAATAATATTATTAATGATTTATATAAGAAAATGCCATATGGCATTGTTGTTTTTTTATTAGATTTAGATATACTTATAAAATTTACTAGTAGGGTGCCCGCGCGATGCGGCGGGGGCGACACTTTTCATTGCAAAACTCGTTTCTGGTAGTTTTCTTATTCGTATAATATTTATGATAACATTATTGTGGTGGATATATGTCATAAGTTTACACATATGTAAAAGTTTTGTTCTTTTATAAAAAATAATAACCAAAAGACAAAAAATATTGTTTTTTTTGTATAAAAATTAATAATCAAAAGACAAAAAATAAAAGATAAGTTGTTATAATTGTAAAGTTTTTTTTATTTTATTGGTTAAATTATAAAGTATAATTTTATTCTTTAAAGTTCATAACTATTTATAAATATCCACATAGTACTCATCCAATAAACTTTAAGTTTAAAATTTTCGTTTTTATAAAAATAAAAAATAGTATTTGACTCGTAAGTACGTTTTAGAGCTTTAACTTAAATTGTTAAATTTCGGGTTTTTACAAATATAAAAAATTTATATTTTTATAAGATTTCATAAACTGTTTTTATAAAAAATAGGATGATAAGAGTTTATATCTTTATTAACTTTATATCATACTAAGTTCAAATTTTTAGTTACTAACTAATCTTATCTATATGAGTCTACTTTTAACTAATAATTCCTAAAAATATGCAACACAATCTACTACTATGTATCTAGTCAAGTTGGTAAATAATTATTTTAGAACTGACTAAAATTATCTATAACAATATAGTTGAACTTATAATTCCTAAAAATTTGGAACCCAGTTTAGAATTTATCTAGTAAAGATTGTAAATTTCTGGAGAATTTTATTTATATTACTTGTTATAAAAATGTTTATAAAATAATTATATTTTATTAACTTTATATCATAGTAAGTTCAGTTTCTTAGTTTAGCTTTAAAGTTTATTACTTTATTACTTTTTAATTAAAAAATGCAAATTATTAGATTAATATCCAAGAATAACTGCAATAATTATTTTTTTATTAGTTGACTTATAATTCCTAAAATTTTGGGACATAGTTTACTATTTATCTACTAAATATCGTAAATTAGTATTAAATAATTCCTAAAATTTTGGGATATAGTTTACTATCTATCTACTAATCCGTAAATTAGTATTAAATAATTCCTAAAATTTTGGAACATAGTTTATCTTCTATCTACTAAATATCAAAGTTTTGTTTTGTTATAAAAATTAATAATAAATAAAGTATAGAAAAACTGTTTTAAACATGTAAAGATTCGTTTGTTAATAAAAAATACTAAACAAATGACAAAAAATAAAAAATAAGTTGCTATCGTTATAAAGTAAGTTTATTTTGTTGGTGAAATGATAAAGTTTATAATTTTATTGTTTAAAGTCCATAACTTTTTTAAATATCCACATCATACTCATCCAATAAACTTTAATTTTAAAATTTTTCGTTTTTGAAGAAGTAAAAAGTAAAAAATAGTAGGTGACTTGTAGGTACGTTTTAAACACCTTTAACTAATGTTAAATTTCATTTTTATAAATATTTAAAAATCATATTTTTATAAAACAGTTTTTATAAAAAAATAGGATGTAAAAGTTTATATCTTTATTAACTTTATCTTTTTATTTAAGAAATACAAATTATTCGAAAAATCTATAATATTATATAATTATTTTTTCATATCTCGTGTCGTCCAACAGTTTTTTTTATAGAAGGCACTAATGGATATATACGAAATCCTCGTGAAACATGACTGTTAAATTGAATAAGTTTAGTGTGCTTTGTAAATACAATCTTGAATTTACTCGAAACCAAGAGGTAGTTTTCATGTTTTGGCCATTCTTGGTAATCAAATTGATCTCTTTGGAAATGATCAAGTACGAACATGTAAATTATATAATACGAACATGATTAAGTACTAAAGTATATTAGTTCAATCGAGATGTAAATTATAAGTGCAATAAAATAACACAAAACATAAACTTCAAATATAAAATAAACTTTATTATTCATGGGATAGTCTATATCAAACAAAAACAACTGAAAATGAAAAAAACATAAAAACACTTGATATATTTCATCTAAAATCTCTACTTTTTTTATCCGTTTTTCTTGTTTGTGCTCGAATCAGCAGTATCATCTAATTCATCTTCTTTCTCATCGTCCTCAGAATCATCTAAATTTATAACCTCGACCCATTTCCATTCAGAGAGTCTCTTAGATCTTTTCTTTTGATTCTCATACTTCCGATCCTTAAAAAACAAAAATTTAATAAAAAAGTTAAAAAATGATTAAATAAATTTAAAAAAAGAACAAATATAGAATTAAAAAATTTAAAAGATTAAATAAATTTTAAAATTACCTCTTCACTAAATTGACGTTGAAGCTTAGACTTGTATGGACTGAACATTGCACCATAAGAAATAATTTCAACACTATTATCACCATCATCCTACAATAAAACACCAAATAATAATATAGCGAACTTGTTAATATGAAAGATTATAAGCGAAAATATTACTTAAAAACTAACAAAAGCTTGTTTCACAACTGTGGTGTTTAACTTGGTGTGTTGAATCTGAAAAATCAGATAAGTTCGTATTCACATAAAAGTAAATAAAAGAAAACAATTATTTATTATTGCGATATAACAAAACTTATCCTAGAACCGACCTTAGATTTTTCAATATCGCATGCTTGTTTTTCGCATCAAGTGAATTCGGAACTGGCTCTATATTTTAAATCTGTTTAGCAATAGAAATGTAGAATTGTGAGTGTTTGCTATGTATTTATAGTAGTCCATTAGGGTTTAGTTTTAGATTGGTCATCCATTTATTTAGGAAGTTTGTTGTGAGTTTTAAGTTTTTAAAATAAGATGCACATATCCTGTTTAGTTTGTTGTGGCATGTTTAATAGGAAGTTTGTTGTGAGTTTTATCTATACTTACTATATTAAACATGCCACAACAAACTGACTCTGTACAAGTAAAATTAGGGAATATTTTAGTTTATTAATGTCGTTCAAAATAAAAAACTTGGGTAAAAAACAAATGTTAATGTACGGTAGCTAGGTAATGGTCAAAGCTGGCTTGGGTAGAAAACAAATGTTGGCTTTAATCAATTGTACATTTACGCATCGGCTATTTGTACTTTATGAACGAACGGCGAAACTAAAAAAGACAACTATCGAAACGTTTAAAAAATGTGCCGATCGTCATGGTACCTTCGGATTTTTTTAAAACATTACGGGTTGTAAGATATCGCAGAAATACATTAAAGAATTAAAGAGGGGGGGGGGGAGTGTAACTAATTACCCATAATTATGTTAAATGTCAAGGATTTAAATATAATAGATTGAGGGACTAAAAAATATTATGGTTTAAAAGACCACTTTACCCTCATTCTAGGGGTTTATTTATAAATAATGTGGGAAGAAGTTCTTAACTTTTGGGAATCCTTCCCTCATGTATTATAATATAGTATAGATAAAAACTAAATTGGTCAACCTACAAACACCTTACGTCATTGCGAATACAACCCTTTTAGCAAAGTATTTGTATTTTCGATGCGGCCCTTTTAGCAAAGTATTCGTATTTTCGACGCGAAATTGATTAGACGAAAGCAAAATCCACAAACTTCATTTTATGATCGTATCGTGTTAAAAATTCACACCGGCTAGTTTTTATTAAAACTATTACAAGTAAGCAAATAATCCTTGTGAAAATGCAAAAAAAGGTATGACAAATTCTTTTTTAGGATATCCAAGAAAGGTATAACATATGGGTCCGGAGTAATGGGATAAAATGATCAAAACCGTGGGGGGTGATCATCATCACTCATCAATGCCGGCCAAGGTGTGCTTTTGTGTCATCTAAAGTATGGATGCCCATTAAACAACCTATATATGAACGCATCAATTAACTAGCTCATCATTGTGTTCTTATAGATGTGTAGCTCATCACACGTGTAAATGATTATTAATCTTCGATCAAGTTATTTGTGAGTAGGAGAGATCAAAGGAAGATGATTTGTCTATACAATAATTGAATAATGGTGTTGTTGCATATGTCTAACAAGATTATATGTAAATCTATTTATTTGTGTGATGTATATATAAATCATGGTTTAATGTACGCATCAATAATTAAGTGCTATAACAATGATAGGAAATGTGACATAAACACATGCACGCTAGCAACATGAATTATAAGAGGGATAAATTAAAATAATCGATATAATTATCATGTGGTTCGCTTGATTGATACAAACAAGTATAGTTCACGACTGAGTTATAAAGATATTTATGTTTATCACTTTGCACGAGTAGTGCAACTACATTTAGTTTATATTTATAGGTACGGGATCAGGAGAAAAACGATCAAAAGTGTGAGAACGGTGAGAATGCATCCTGGCCCAACACGTGATGCGGGATATGATCAGGGCGTGAGGGTTTTTTTGTCTTTTCAATCTTCTTTTATTTTCCCAACACGCTATGACATTTTCTAGCGTCTAAGATTATTTTGGCGTTAATTGTATTCATTAAACTTTTTAGTGTTGAATTAATTGTTTTTGTGTCACATAGATAATTTTTGGCGTTATAGCGTTTTCTAGGCAATTTTTTTTGGCGTTTTGTGACGTTGTATAATAATTCACTACGAGTCATTAATATTTTCATAAGATTACAATAAAACCAAATGTTTTTATGACGTTTAGTCAAATTTTTTGGCGTTTAATACATTGACAAGGTGCTTTGCCTGCACCCGTTCTCACAGTTTTCATACTACTAGCGTTTTGGTGTTTGTAGTTTTTGGCGTTTTATATAATAATATATTTTATTTGTAGAGAATTAGATAACAAAACAACAGATAATTTGATAACAAAACAATATAAAATGAAAAAGAAAAAAATAAAAATGGTAATCTAAATTCTCATCCGAATCTTCACTGTCATTAGCATCTTCTTCTTGAATTTGTTTTGGCGTTTTGAACCTTTGAATACCTTAACTAGATGCCAACTTTTCTACATAAACGCCGTCTTTTTTAGACGAAGCTTGTTAGTGGCATCCTGTGTTTTGGTGTGATATTCTCGTTTGGTGGCATGCCATTAAAGATCAACTCTTGCTTGAATGCTATTTATAATAATGGAGTCCAAAATAGCATTTTAACTAATCTTTTTTGGCGTTTTAAAGTGAGTGGTTTCTAGAGAACATGAGTTTTGTTTTTCTGGGTGTGATCAATTCATTGTGTATAGACCCCTCTCTTATAGGAGTTTTTTGACGCGTAGTTTATGCGGGATTTTTTATTATAATAAATGATAGTAATAAAATAACCGTCTTTTCAGTTACTGTTTGTATTTACTATATTGATAAGCTTTTTATCAGTTTCTATGGTGATAGACGCCCTATCTTCCAAGTTTCGTGTTTTTTTAAATGGCGTTATGAAGACCAAGATGACAAAATACAATAACGGAGAAAATAAAATATTAAGCAGGAAAAATATTTTTTGTTATTTCTGGCGTTTTGTAAGCAATAACTTTTTGTAGTATTTTTTTGGCGTTTTCCAAAAAAATAGAGAAATATATCATTTAATTATCTTAAAAAAAGAAGATTACACAGAAGAAAAAATAAAAATAAAACTCTTCGTCAGAAGGTACTTTATCCGAGAAGTAACCATCACTGGCGTCATCTTCTTCCTCGGAGTCTTCATCTGGATCTTCATCTGGATCTTCATCCATATCATCACCTTCTTGTTCCTGAAGATTCTGAAGCCTTCATTTGAACATATCTTGCATTAACGCCAATTTTGAGTCCATTTATGTGTTCAAATAAGTGGCATTATGCAATTCTTCCATGAACCCAAGCCCCTGCTTTGTCATGATGTTTTCAAGCCTGTAGTCTTTCTGCTCTCCGCTGTCGTATATAACGGTCACCCTGTCTGTTTCATCATCAAAACGCCATGATGTCATGACAGGGCCCGGCTTTACATCTGCTTTGATTGGTCTAAATTTCCTTGTTAATGCTTTCATAAGCATATGTGTTTCATGGCATTCGTTATCCAGAGCGATGCCAAGAGATAGCATGCCCCTCTGTATCTCTTCTTCCATCTTCAAAATTGTCTTGGTCGTCCTAACACACACCCTCCTTCTGTTGTCAAAACGCAGGATGAATCGCCTGATTGTCAGAGTGTATCTCCACCAAACGATTGTTGCAATTTTAGCGATTTGGTTAAATTGGCGTTTTTGGTTAAAGATGTTTTTGCAGAAATGATAGATTGAAGTGATTATGGAAGCGACGTTTTACGTCGTTTATATAATGATGTTTTTGGCGCGCAATTTAGGAGGGAATTTCTTCTAATAAATGTTAATAACCGAAATTCAATTACTGTGTTGTTTCCTCTTCCTGTAATATCCAACGCGTTTTATCACTAATTTTTGGTGTTTTATTTTTAATGGCGTTTTATTGAATAGCGTGTTATCATTTGTTGGCGTTTTGAATTTGAGTGGTAAAATACCATTTTACCCTTAATGAAGCGCATCCCACATAATAAAACTGATGTTATTTACGAAAACGCCACCGCGCAATCTAGTTCATGGATTGTTTTGATCTGACGATCCATAAACGTTCTCACCGTTCTCACACTTTCCCCTGTTTTCTCTAAATCCTGACCCTATATTTATAACCTATATTATGGTAGTTTGAGATTCATTGGGGAACACTAAAAAAGTGGGGAACCGGGAACACTCTTAACAATTTAACGTAACATGTTAAAAATCAATTTTTTTTTAATTTTTTTGACGCTTTTCTTTATGTATACTTTTAGAAGCATTTAAAAAAAACAAAAACTAAAAATGTAAAAGAAAACAGTTAATAAAAGGCTTAATTTTTTTTTTACAAAAATATTTTTTATTGAAAAGGTTTCTACCCATTTTTATAAGGAAAAGCGCTGAAAAAAAATCTAAAAAATTGATTTTTAACATGTTAAGTTTATATTATAAGATATATTTTTAAACTGTTTTTTAAACATTTTTTTATATTTTCTAGCTTTTTAGTTTTTATTAAAAATGTTACTACATGTATTTATAAGGAAAAGCGTTAATTTTTTTTTAGAAAAAGTTGATTTTTAACATGTTAAGTTGAATTTTTAAAAGCGTTTCCCAGTTCTCAACTTTTTTAGTATTCCCCAATGAATTCTCCCCTATATAAATCCAAACTCCAAATGATGACCTTTTCTTTACTACTGTTTTCTACCTACCATCGATGGTTGTGACGAGGTTATCTTTACAATCATCAAACTTTGTAATTCTCTTTTGTTGTTTTTTGTTTTTTTCGTTTGTGTTTTTCAGCCGCTTACTAGCTCTTTATATATATAAAGGAAGTTTGCGTTGAAAAAAGATATATATAAAAAACCACACATACTTTTCCACAATAAAAACAAGCATGTAAACGTAGGTTTTTTTTTTTGTCTTATAATATAAACACATAATAAGAGCACCCACGTCGTATGGTTCGGCGACATGTGTGTTGTAGGAGATGATGTGGTGTAGTTTGGAGGTGTGGTGGTTGGCTCCAACGGACTAGTCTGTGGTGGGCCACATATGATAGGGTTTATGATAAAGATTTCTTATGTTTTTTAATAGAAAATATACCAAATAAAATTAAACAAAAAATATATAAAACAAATTTATTAAATTTAAAAACATTACAAACCATATAATTAAACCTAAACACACTAGATACTTAAATCTAAATAAGACAACATAATTAAACCTATAGACACCAGATACATAAACCTAAACAAGACGAGATAATCAAACTCAAACAAACCCCGTAAATAAACATAAACAAAACAGATAATTAAACGGATAATCAAACTCAAACAAACCCCATAAATAAACATAAACAAAACAGATAATTAAACCTAATTGTCAATTCTTGAACCATCGAAGTCGGAACCTGAAGGGGGAGCGGGTTGCATACGGGGATGGTTTCTTATTAGTTGTCAGGCTGTCATGTGAAAAAAAAAATCTTTTATTCTATATGTTTACGTATTCCTGACGGGCTCAGACAATCGCTTGTGCCTCCGTTATGTAGTCACCTCGAGCCATCACGTGGTTGAAGAATGCATGAAATATGCAAACCTCCCTGAACAGAATATGAAATCTTGACAAAGTGGCGTACGAATTACAATTGGTTTCTCCAACACATTGACGAAATCCTTCAAATATGGGTTCTCTAATTGACTTGCTACTCATCTGTTGTCGCATAAGTCCATCCAACAGATGACCAGAGCTATCTTTTCTTCATCAGTCCAAAGGTTTCTAGCCATTCTTTGATGAATTTTTGTAGTAAAATATCAGTTGATAAATACACATGTTGCTTGAAATACGAATTTAGTTTATAGCCAATAAAACTAATCATTACGAAAGTAGTAAAGTAGTCGTTTGAAAAAAAAATATTTTTTACTATTTTATTTGACTTTATTATTTAATAAAAATACTAGATATTGAAATAAAAAATTTATAAAACAAATAATAAATTAACTATATTGTTATGAATTTTATTTTTTATATTTATTAATATTTTAATTAATTATAAATAATATAACTAAGTAAATAAATTATATAGATTATAAATAGTTAAATAAAAAGAAAAGTAAGTGATAATATGGATAATGAGGTGGAGGTTTGGAGTGGTTTGTAATTGTTTACTGTTGCTAAGGAAAATTGGAGTTTGGAATGATGTGTCATACTTACTGGGTAGTCTAGATTTTTGACCACCTTTAGCGTTGTAGATGCTCTAAAGTAGGGATGAGCATTTGGTACCAGGTACCGGTACCTTACCGGGTATAATCAGTATCGGTACCCATTTTGTTCGTTTTTTGGTACTGGTATTTACGGGTAAAACATTGGTAAATACTAGGTATTGAACCAGTATATTCGGTACTGGTACCAATTTTCCTTGTTTTTCGGTATCAAACAGGTACCATGCTCATCGAAAGTATCGGTAACAATCAGGTATCATGCTCATCCTTACTCTAAAGAGATTAATTTTCAACATCTTGTTAATGCTTGAAAAAATGTGTGGTAACTAACTAATAATAATTATCTAAGTAGGATGATTCGAAAAAGACAAATAATTTATTGTATTATAATGTGTGTAGGTAAGATATTTTTCACCATGTGGTTAAGGATTCAAATCTCACACTGCACATAAGTGTTAATTTAAAAGTAGAGAGGCTTGATTTCAGTACTTAACGTGTGTTTGTAAGCATTCTATACACAAAAAGAAATTGAATATAATCAACAAAACCAATTTGGTAGAATCCAACTCTTATACAATATTATTGGTAAGAAACAATGATCAAATTACAGTTTGGCTATTTGTATTCATCGAATTTTAATCAAAGGCAAAATCTAATAAATGTAAAAATGTCTGACCAAATGTAACTAAACCAATATTGTTATAGCATTTATTGTTTGGAACCTTAATGTCCTTGCTTTCTTTTTAAGGGGGGAGGGGGAGACCATACTCGGCCACCTCTAAGTAAAACTAGTAAACTGTAACGCTCCGCATTTTTCACATTTTCCTTAATTAGAAAGTATATTCATATTTCTATTTTTGGACACTTGTAATCTTGTCGTATTCGTATTTCTTTCTCAATCTTGTAATCCAAGACTTTGATCATAATGAAATTCCATGCTATTACACATACGAGTTATACATGCAGTTAATCGTTAATTATGTGTTTAGTTGCAATCTAATACTTGTTATACATTCGAAACGTCATTCAC
This sequence comes from Helianthus annuus, assembly GCF_002127325.2. Classification (NCBI taxonomy): domain Eukaryota; kingdom Viridiplantae; phylum Streptophyta; class Magnoliopsida; order Asterales; family Asteraceae; genus Helianthus; species Helianthus annuus. The sequence goes on along the minus strand of NC_035435.2, from coordinate 1,993,785 downwards.
GCCTTCACGATGCGCAACGTATGCATATCTACGCTTTCTATACTTGAAAATATGTTAAATTGTGTAGTTTTAGCATAAAATGATAAACAAACCAAAGTTCAGGGGCTAAATTGCAATAAAACAAAGCTAAATGGGCTAAACATAGCGCAGTGTCACACGACGCCTCCCCTTATCACCGTGGCGGGGCGCCAAGCCTCATAATCCGCATAAATTGGTTTCAGCTCTAAGGATTGGCCATTTTCACCCACCTTTCTTCTTCCCCAATCACCATAGAACCTCATTTAACCACAAACCCTACTTTATCTTTATAAAACCAAGCCTCCATCACGTCATTTCCCCTTTTCCAATTCTTAAATCACTCTCTAAACACTCTTAATATACTGAATATACAAGTTCTTGGCAGATTATATTCACGTTCTAAAGTGAGTTCAAACTCTCATTTCTTTCTTTTCTTGATGAATTCTAGCTTCAAACTTGTTTGGAACACCTCTAGGATTGTTTCCACAAGTTTACCATGATAAACTAAGGTGGAACATCACCATTTTGAGGTCCAAACTTTCTGTTTTGAAGTTAATATATTACAACTTTTTCAAAAACTTAACTTAACTTTCTTGTAAGAATCATGCACCTATCTTGCTTCTAACCAAACCCATGGTTATGGGGGTTGAAGAGGGTTGATTCCCATGAGTTTAGAGGACCAAGAAACTCCTAAACTTTATGTTTTGATAAGCCCAAGTTCACCATTGTTCATATGGTGAGTCTTGCATGTGTCTAAATGTGTCTAAATGTGTGAATAATGGAAGCTTGGGCTTTCCAAACTTGTTCCACAACCTCTGTAACGTCCAGCATCCCTAAACTTTAGACACTTGGCAAAATCAGCCCCTAAACCTCTAATGTTTGTCAATTTTGGTCCCTGTGTTGTGTTGTTGATACTTTGACAACTCTTGGATTGATACTTGATGCTTAACGCTATGATACTTGATTCTTTATGCTTGACTCTTGATAATTAATCTAGATACTTGATTCTTAATGATTAAACTAGATACTTGATTCTTTATACTATAAAAGCTAGATTCTTTATGTTGATTCTTAATACTTGATACTTGGACTCTTGATTCTTGAAACTTGAGAAACTATGATTCTTGACTCTTGAAACTCATTTGGTGCTTGACTCCTTAGACTCGTGAAACTTGATTCTTGGTTGAACGAGAGACTGGAGCCTTGTCATTGGCGGAATCTATGAAACTTTGAGACTTTGGTGTTTATGATGTAATCTAGTTATGAGATACTTTTACCCAAACTATACGCAACGCAACGCTTAATCTAACTCGAAAAACGAATCAAAGACGGGAACGCGGAAAGGTTGGAGTGGCCAGAGTAGCAATCCGATCGGATTGCCACCCGATCGGATTGTCACCCTATCGGATGACCACTCGATCGGATGGCCATCCGATCGGACTGCCACCCGCTCCGTGCACACCTTCCCTCCTCTCTGCACCCTCACACTATAAATACCAGCTGTCACATCAGTCCTTCACTGATGTGACATCCCTGCTCGAATCAGACGCACAAACGCCACTTTTCTCCATTTTCTTGCTGATTTCGGTACGTTTTGCACTAGATCTTTGTACTTTCTCGCTCTACACATCATCCTCTACGTGATTCTCACTTGAAATCACACTTTTCACCGTGAAATCTCTCAGATCTGAGTTCTTGAGGGTGATGTCATCATGGTGGTTTGTACAAACTGCCATGTGATGTCATTCTGAGCAAGATCTAGCTCAGATATAAGATATTTCATGAGTTTTCACACTAAATCTAAGCTAAATCTAGACTTTTTCCTATAAAACTTGAGTATCTTCATCTTTTTCCCAAACTTTCACCTTAATCGGTGGAACCCGGGTCTAAACGGGCTGTGGACTAGATGAATAGTCTAAAGCCGGCTTGGATCTGAGTTAATACCAGTGAAGACGAGCATGGAACGGATTCTGACATTAACTCGTTACGAACAGACGACTAATCAGACGGGGGTGATTCCCACCAGATCAGAACGGCGGTGTGCTAATGAGTTTACTGTTGTCATAGTACGTGCCGTACCGTCACCGTTAAGCTAGAAACTTTAGAAATTTTTACAAAAATGGTAAACAGGAACAAGGGTCGCCCGATCGAGCGGCACCTGATCGGACAGTCGTCCGATCGGACAGCCACCCTATCAGGTGACACTTGTCCTTGAGCCTTGAAACTTGAAACTTTCCAACACTTAGAAACTTTTTTCAGAAACTTGGAAACATTGGAAACCTTGATCAAGTGGCAGCCCGATCGGACAGCTGCCCGATCGAGCAGCCACCCGATTGAGGTGACCAAAACACTTAACACCAGATTGAGTGACAACCCGATTGGATAGCCGCCCGATCGGGCAACCACCCTATTCCCTTCACTTGTGAACTTCAAGTCAAGTGGCAACCCGATCGGATGGACATCCGATCGGGAAGCCATCTGTCTCCTCACACTCATGTGTCACCTGACCGACTGGCAATCCGATCGGACAACCATCCGATCCAGTGACTGATTTGACACTTGTGCAATCTCGTTATTCTGCCCGGCTCTTATCCTATTGTAATCTAATCAGGCAAATTCTAAAAAGAGCTCCCTTTGATCCAATAACAGTTGCGACTGTTAAGCAATCACTGTGAGTATACTCGATCCCCTGTTACTTTAAACTTTTAGGGTGTAACATGTATTCTATGAAACTTAAACCTGAATCTTTGAAACTTATACTCTATCCTATGTGTACGTGAAGCATGTGATTCTTGATTCTTTGTGCTACGTGACGTTAATCCAGAGTGTGTAGTTCCGTCTTAACAATAGTAGCGCTATAGGAGATGCACCTCTCCTATTATTCTCGGGGGGTATTGATAGGAGGATTCTAGTTTACCTCATTGAGTCTTTGGTAAACAACTAAAGCATCGAGATACTTGGGCTATCACTGCTTGGACAGCGACACTAGCACGGCTGAAACTATTTTATTGCTTACACTGTGGATATGAGTTGTTTTTAATCTATTATTCTATTATTAAACTTGTATACTCTCCAATACTTTTGTATTGATATTTTAATACATGTTGCAGGCTGATAGGATGCTTTGGATGCATGGGAAATCAAGTTAGGACGATGCTTAGAAACGTCACGTAGTTAATCTAGAAAATTTGAGACAATATTTGTTGATGATGTAACTTGATACTAATTGTTATGTTTATTTGGTTTAGACAATGCATGAAATCTATTAATCTATATTGAAACAAGCAGTGTTATGGAATCTCTTGAGCAATCTGAACGCTTAGTGCTCGCACCCCGATGTTTCCGCCATCAGTTGGGGTGTGACAGATTGATATTAGAGCCATAACTATAGGGAATTAGGATAAGTAGGAATACTTGCCCTAGTCTATAGTTCTAGGAAACTTGATTCTTATTTGCTGTTTAAGACTTATGCATTCTACCGTATCTGCTTCCTAGCAGCATATACTCCTGTTAAACTTATTTGCCTTTCCTAAGGCTAACATAATGTACACTTTATACTTGAAAACGCTATTAATCAGTGTTTATATTTTAGCAGGAGATTTGCCCTCAAGACAGGAGTGACGTCTAAACCTTGAAGGGAAATCTCCATATTATTCTAGTAGGTCTTATCTGTGGATAAGTACCAACGCCATTTAGTGTACAATGTTGTCAAGATAGAGGTGAAACTCAGACCTTGATAACTAGTCTCACTCCTTGATGATTTTTATGTCTCGCCAAAGTCTCGTGACTTCTGATCAATTGAGTACGCGGAATGACTAAAAGGACAAATATCCTAGGCCTAACATCGATGACGTATTTGTCTAAGTAAGTCAAGACACGTTACCTCAATTCGAAAGGGGTTCGAATCACTTTGGTTAGTCGTCGTTCCTCTACCCGGAACAATCCTATGTTTTATAAGCCTATCGTTTTATGTTATCTCGATTTTTATGTATGTGGTTTTAAACTCGACTCTTCGTTCCTTTCGGTATGCTTTTACACTACTCACACGCGTGTCCGCAATCTAAAACGTTAATTCTAATCGCAGATCGAACTAAATTTATGAAGCTTTATACTATGTGTAACCTATGCAATGATGTGTTGTAAGGCACTAGACGTAACATGGCATGGGATATGAGGGCAAAGTGACGTGTCCGAAACATGGTGGATACGCCGCTGGTACTTCCTATATATAAGTGTTTCTGGCATGTTACCAGCTTTCGTACCAAGTGCCATGCGAAACTTAGTGTCTGCAGATCAATGTTATTGTTGAATTCTAAAACTATGGAAGGTTTACTTGTGTACTCTATGTGAAACTTATGTGAAATCTATTGTGTACTCTAGTAAAGTCTATGTGTAAACTACATATGTGTGGATTAGGAAACAAAATACGAAACGTAGCCTAGCACCGAAGATGAGGAGAAAGTGGCATGTCCGAAACATGGTGGATACGCCGCTGGTACTTCCTATATATAAGTGTTTCTGGCATGTTACCTAATCTTCGTACCACGCGCTAAGTGAAGTTCATAGTTTTGTAGGCTCGGGTTGAAGTTGTGAAATCTATTTGGTTTAATCTATGTTGAGAGTCTATTTTGGTCGAATATGTGAGTGAATTCAAATGTTGTGAGTAGCAAAGCATGACACTGACTACGAGGGGGACGTGGCGTGATTGAAGCATGGTGGATACGCCGCTGGTACTTCCTATATATAAGTGCTTCCGTCATGTTGCCAAACCTTCGTAGGACGTGCCATGTGGGAATTTGTTGTTATGGACTGTGATGAGATCGTCAAACTATAATTTAAGTTAAACTATTGGTTAATCTATGTGGATAGCTGGATCAGTCTATGTTATTTAATCTATTTGATTAAGTCCGATGTTGTGGTTGGCGAAGTATGACACCAATGACGAGGGGGTAGTGGCGTGATCGAAGCATGGTGCATACGCCGCTGGCACTTCCTATATATAAGTGCTTCTGTCATGTCGTCGAACTTTCGTAATACATGACATACGAGATTTCGTTGTTAATCTACTAAAGCCTATTGAATGTCTATTGAAATCTATGGAACGTCTATGAATACTATCGAAGTCTATCTAATCTATTGAAGTCTACTGAGTTATTCAAGACTATTTGTAATCAGTGGTAATCTATTGAATTCTATGAGAATGAGTGCGTATTTCGACACGTAGCATGACATCGAGTACGAGGTAGAAGTATTGTGTCCGAAGCGTGGTGGATACACCGCTGGTACTTCCTATATATAAGCGCTTCTAGCATACTGCCAAGCTTCGTACAACATGCCATGTGAAGGTCGTGAATTGAGGTGTTAAGTCTATTGAAATCTATCGGATTAGTCTATGTATGTATTGTGATAATGTTGAGTATACTAGTTAGCAATTGTGACACGTAACATGACACCGAGTACGAGATGGAAGCGATGTGCCCGAAACGTGGTGGATACGCCGCTGGTACTTCCTATATATAAGCGTTTCTGACTTGTTGCCAAGTTCTGTACAACGCGCCATGCGAAGGTCATGTGTTTTGCGTATCTATAAGAACCTTGTGTTAATCTTGAGTCTTTAGTCTATCATGTGTTAATCTATGATAATCTATATTAATCTAGACTTATACGATCCTCTTGTTGGATCTTTAGGATATCTTCTCGAAAGCTCTCCGAGACTCTTAGGAAATCTAGGGAGAAATCTCAGAAAAAGATGATGTCGTTCATGGCCGACCAGATTGCTCGAGTCGTGCCAAAGATCGTCTCTGAGCTCCAAGGATCAAACACTCCTCCATCGTCTGTGGACTCCAAGGCTGAGAAGCAGAAGCCTACGAGGTTCAGCTACAAACATTTCATCTCTTGGAACCCTAAGCCTTACACGGGCAGTGATGGGGTGACTGCTATGCTCGAGTGGTTCGACAGTATTGAAGTTACCTTCATTAACAGCGAGTGCCCAGATCATTTGAAGACTAGGAGTGCAACTGGAATGTTCCAAGGCAGAGCGTTGGAGTGGTGGTCGAATGAGAGAAACATCCGTTCCAATGAAGAAGCCTATGCTCTTCCATGGAATGAGGTGCGTGAACTCATGATGCTCGAGTTCTGCCCTCCCCATAAGCAGTTAAAGCTGGAAGAAGAGTTTTGGCATTTGAAGTAGGTTGGTGATGATAACCTAGCTTATGCTACCCGATTCAAGCAATTGAGCTTAATCGTTCCTCACTTGGTTTCTACTCCCAAGTGTTGATGCATATGTCTGTCAACTTCATCTTGTATCGAGTCTTGTATCTAGATAGGTTAAACTAGTGCTCGATAGGCTAGAAATTAGGGTTTTAGTGTTGGTTGACCAGTTCACACGAACTGGAAAAAGCCAGTTCGTACGAAGTGCCACTTTGCACGAAGTGGCAGTGCCATGTTCATGCGAACTGGCCTCCACTATAAATACCTGAGCCTGGTTTCTCATTTGTAAGGTTGCAGATTTTAGAGCCGAGGTGCTGCCAAATTGTCAAGTGATCTGTATAGCTTTGAAATCAATAAACAAGATAATTAAAGTGAATCTAAGCGTGAATCAAGTCCGAATCATCGAATTCCGCCTTTGGTTTGGATTAAAACTCTCCTGATCGACTCGTTTAGGTCGTACAATGATCCAACAAGTGGTATCAGAGCTCAGGAGGAAGAGTTCTTACCGATTCAGCTTGTTTTCGTCTAAAAACCTCATTTCTACTCATTCTTCTTCACATTTTTCAAAATTAACTGTGATTTTACGGTTAAAATGGCTTGATTTTCACATATAATAAGCAAAACACAGTTTTAACAAATCCTTGAAAGAATCAGACCTTAATTCGACCTAAAACGTGATCAAATTCGACAAAAAACACATCAGATCGTTCGAAGATGTATCAGTTCGTGTGAATTAGGATACCAGTTCGCACGGATTGATTAGATTGAACCCCAGATCATACGTAATGGCCTCAGGCCGTTTGAAAGTGTCACCAGTTCGCACTAAAGTGTCCACTTCGCTTGAATATTCGCCCAGTTCGTGTAAAAAGATCAGTTCGCTTGAAATTAGGTCCAGTTCGTTTGAGGTATTCATCCAGTTCGCACGAATTGGACATTGTTGGATCAGCTCGCTTGAGAGGTTCATCCAGTTCGTTTGGATTGGAATTTATTGGATCGGTTCGTTTGAAATAGACCAGTTCGCACGAATTGAACATCTAGGTCAATTCATACCAGGTCAATTCATACCAGTTCAATTCGCATCAAGTCAGGTTGTTTGAGGATCAATCAGTTCGCAGGAGTTGATTCGCTTCAGTTCGCACGAAGTGAACTAGTACCAGTGTGAAGTTTTTTTTTAAATCACAAAAATTTGTCTAAGTGTTTGTTAATTGTTTCAGGTACTGAAAGATGGGGGATGATTTTCTGAATCCGTTTAGTGATGTTTTTGCTTACACTAGCAGCACAAGAGAGAACACATCAGACAACACAAACACCTCAGCACCAAACCCGAACCATAGGAAAACCATTGCTGATTCTTTGAGTGTTGATAATGCCTATGGCACCTACAACAAACCACCCAAGCTACTGGCCATAGAGGAATACAACAGATGGGCAAGTAGGTTTGAGGAATGGCTGAAGGCATTCACATACCTAAGTTGGAAGAGTTTGAGAAATGGTTTTGACATAGGTAGAACTGACTATGAAAATTTAAATGATACTGAACAAGAGAGGTTCATTGCAGAATAAAAATGCATCGCCTTACTACATCAATCAGTGAGGGATAACATTATATCAATAATTGATTACAAAGATTCCAGAGATTTATGGGAGAAATTAAAGATGAAGTGTGTGGGTGGTGCCGAAATTGTTAAAAACAAGAAAAAATTGTTGAAAAAAGAATTCGATCTGTTTGGGTGTATGAAAAATGAGTCTGCGTCAAAGATGATAGAAAGATTCGATCACTTAAAGATGGAACTTGCAAGATATGGAATTGTGTTTACACAGAAAGAATTGGTTGATAAGTTGTTTGATTTACTGCCTGATGAAAAAGATTGGCAGTATTTTGCGCTAATGTTGAAGAACACAGTGAAGTCGACTGATCTGACAGTTGATTTGCTAATTGATAGGTTGGAAAGTCATGAGCTGGAGATTAGGAAGACAAACAAAGTCAACAACTCCTCGTATCAACAAAATGTTGATTTATATTATCGAGGAAGTATGATTCCAAAAATTGTGTCACCAAAGACTGCATTCTCAGCAGAAAACTCAAACATGCAAAATCAAGAAAGTCCAAGCAGTGGTTATCATGGAGGATCATCTTCAACTGCTCCAAGTCAACAACAACAATCGGTTCCGAAAAACATGTTCCAGTGCAATATTGTTGTAGACCTCAACAATGCACAAACTTCAGCGAAGAAGCAGCCAAGCAGCAAATGGTGTTTTTGGCATCCGTCTTGGAATCCTATGAGAGCCTTGTTGCTGGAAAGATCGGAAACACCAACCTCACCAAGGAAGATTATGATCAAATCGACCCCGAAGAGATGGAGTTGATTGACATTAGATGGTGTATGGCGAGTGCGGTCAGAAGGGCTCAGAGATTCATGGAGATAACAGGCAGACACTCCATTGGTGGACCTTCAACCAAATTAGGATTTGATAAATCAAAGGTTACATGTTTTAAGTTCAAGCAAAAGGGGCACTTTAAACGAGAATGTCGAAATGCAGCTGCTGATGAAACGGCCAATCCATTCCGTCAGGACTATTATAAAAGGGCCATTTATCATCAAAACTAAGCAGAACATCCCATAATGAAGCAGTTAGAAGATGCTCCCAAAGAAAAGTCAAGAGCATTAGTTGTTATCCATGATGATGAGGGATTTGATTGGAGTGATTTGTTACCGGAAGAAGATGCAGTGGGTTATGCCTTTATGACAAAAATTGTTCCTTTCAAAGATACCCGAACAGAAGAAGTAAAATATGTCAACAGGAAGATGTTAGCTCAATGCATGAAAGATAAAGTCTATCGAACATGGAAAGAGGCAAAAAGCGCAAAAAGATGGGATGCTGATCGGGAATGCTATTTGGATCCTAAAGGAAACATAGTTGTTGAACCTTCATCAATTAGTGTTAAAACTCTCCTCGAGCAAATAGCAGAAGAGGAAGAAGCAAGACAGAGAATGTGGTGGGCAAGTGAAGAAGAAGAGAAAGAAAAAGAGCTACAGTCGAAAAAGGTCGATGATGGGATAATCGACACGACGAAAGAATTTACAGCAGAAAACCTGAAGAAAATGGCTGATAAAGTTCTTTCAGCGAAAGAGTTAGAGGTAGATTCTAAGTTTGGAACTGAGTCAAAGAGAAAGGTCAATTCTAATGATTTAACAAATGAGTCAGGTAAGACTGATAAAGCCTAGATTGAAAGTGACTGCAAAAATTGCATGATAGACTGCAAGGTTTGTAGCACACATGCTTACCTCAGTGGTAAAAAGACTGAAGAACTAACTGATAGAGTCAGAGAAGTTGAAAATCAGATCTTAAGTCGTGACAAATTAGTAAAAGCTTCAAATGATTGAATAAAAGAATTAACTGATAAACTTGAAAAAGATAAAATTGAAGTAGAACAAATCAGGAAAGAAAATGAAAAGTTAATTCATGAAAACCGTCAACTTTTAAAAAATTATGAGAAGCTAAAAAGAACGACAAAAGATTCTGATGAAAGAAATGATAAAACAACCAAAGAAAATCTTCAACTATCAGGAGTACTTCAGTCAAACGATAAGCAAATCAACCAACAGTTGGATGAGATTGCTAATTTGAAGCTTCAGTTTCAGGAAGCCATGATTGAAAATGAACGCATCAATCTGAAACTCAACATTTACAACTCCACAAGTTTTGTTCTTCAACATATCGTTCCTAAACCAATTGGGAAGAACAAAGCTGGCGAAGATGTTTATTCGGATGGAACTGGGGTTGGGTATCATTAGGTTCCACCGCCAGTATTAAATAATTTTTCAAAGAAAAAGTCCGGGTTGGTTAATGATAATGAAACAAATGAGGTTAAACTTCCAGAATCAATCGACGTCACATTCACTTCATCATCCGATGAAGACAGTGTTCAGTCCGAAGTTGTTAAAAGTATGGTTGAAAATGTTTTGAAATCTGAAAGTGACTCAACTGAGGATGAAGAATGCTTTTTGGACAAATATATTCCGAAATCAACATCCAAAAACAACTTAAGTGAAGAACCTAATCTTGTGATGTACAAGATGTCGGGATCAGATAAGTTGTATTCGGATCTTGAATTTCCTTTGGAAAATATGAATGTTGACAAATTGAAAAATGTGTTCAAGTTGGTTGAGATTGATGTGTCTGAAATCGAAGGTTTGAAACGTTCCAAAAGGCAATTAAACTTTGAAAAAGATAAAGCTTACTATAAAAAACCTGCTGTTCTACCACAATTTTCTAACAACAATCAAAACAAATGGTCGGGTGGATATCAGGGTGGTAAGAATTATCAAAGAAGGAACTTTCAAAACAAAACGTTTGTTGAGAAAAAGGTTTCTGTGAAAAGTTCAAGTTCAAGCTCACTTTCCGAGCAAGAATCTGAAATTTTTTCAAAATCAAATGAAGAATTTTTTTGAAAAGAAGGCCTCACAGCCTCAGACCGAAGGCACAAGTCGGGAAGTTGATACCCGTACATGTATCAAGTGCAACAAAGTTGGACACATTGCACGAAAGTGCACCAACTTAAGCCTAAGTCTGAAGTTGTTGAGAGTCCGAAAAAGAAAATTGATGCAAAAGGAAAAGCTCCAATGGTTGTTGAGAAGAAAGTTTTGAAAAATGAAAACACCAAAATCAAAATTGAACCGGTAAAGAAACTCGTAACTAAAACTGATAAATTTTACAAACGAGCTGCTTCATCTCAACAAACATGGAAGCCAAAATCTGATGAAAAGAAAGCTAGTTCTCCAAAACCAAAGGTGTCTGAGACTACAAAATCATCATCTTCAACTAAGAGGATGTATGTACCTTTGGATTACTATGAGAAACTTGAAAAACAAAAGTCTAATTCTTCTGAAAAAAGTATGTGGTAAAGAAAGACCAATCATCTGGTCAACCTCCGAAAAAGGATTTCTTTCTATACAAAGAGGTTGAGATTGGATCTGAAGAGAGCTTAAAGATGAATGACAAGAATTTTCCGCCACTATACACTGTAAAAACTCACTTCAATGTCAAGCTACCTGAGTCAAAAGAGGCTTGGGTGGCATCAAAATCTAACTAAGTGTTTGTGATATGTGCAGGAGCTTCCAGGATCTGTTTCACGTTGGATTATGGATAACGGAGCTTCTCGGCACATGACGGGGAAGAAAACCCTATTGTATGATGTTCGAGGGTTTAATGGAGGATATGTGGGATTTGCAGGTAATCAAGGTGGTCGAATAGTTGGTGAAGGAACTCTATCTAATGGTATTGTCACGTTTGAAAGAGTAAACTACATCACCGAGCTTGAAAACAATCTTCTGAGCATCTCTCAGATCTGTGATCGTATGTATTCAACGCACTTTACAGATAAGGAATTGTTGATTCTGAAACCAGGGTTTGTTGTTCTTGAAGAATGGATTATCATGAGAGCACCATGAGTCGATGATCTGTACGTGTTGGATATGAGCGTAGCCACTACTACCACGGGTCAGACTCACATCTTCATGTCACGAGCCACCGAAAAGGAGTCACAACTATGGCATCGAAAGATGGGCCATATTCACCTATGAAAAATGAACTACTTGGTACACAATGACTTAGTAAACGGTGTTCATTTGAAAGGTTTCCATCTAGAAGGGGAGTGCATTAGTTGCATCAAAGGCAAGCAAAGAAAGAAATCACACCCTCAAAAGAAGGTTAACTCAGTCTCGAGACCGTTAGAGAGACTTCATATGGATCATTTTGGTCCGGTGAACGTCAAAAGTATAACTGGTGATCTCTACTGTCTAGTAGTAACAGACGACTACTCGAGATTTTCATGTGTAACATTTCTGAGGACAAAAGATGAAACTTTTTGGAGTTTGATAACAATGTTCAGAAAGATTGAAAACTTGTACCAAACTCGTATTAGAAGAATAAGAGGTGACAATGGTACAGAGTTTAAGAACAGCAAAATGGAAGTATATTGTGATGAAAGAGGTATACTGCATGAATTCAGCGCGCATTATACTCCACAGCAAAATGGAGTAGCAGAAAGAAAGAATAGGGCGTTGATCGAAATGGCCAGGACAATGCTTGCTGATTCAAAGCTACATGTCAACTTTTAGGCAGAAGCAGTGTCAGCCGCTTGCTATACACTCAACCGGGTTCTTACAGTGAAGAAATTCAACAAGACGTGTTTCGAGCTGATAAACAATCGCAAACCGAACCTCAAGTATTTGGAACCATTTGGGTCTCCCTACACAGTTCTGGAACCTTGTGGTAAATTTGGTCCAAAGAGCATCGAAGGAATTTTCGTGGGATATGCAAGTCCAATGAAACGAGTCTTTGTTCCAAGTTTTAAGCGGATTATCGAAGCACATCATGTCGAATGCCAAGGTTACACAATGCCACCTCAGAATCCTGGCGACTCATGGCGCTTCAACTATGATACTCTGTGGGACTCATTCGACATGGAAGAAGAACCCGAGTTTTTCGACGAGTTGGATATTCTAAGAGAATATGAATCATCACAAGAAAGATTTCCAGCAGAATCCTCTAGGCGTCAATGGCAAACTTCAATGACAATGAAGCTGGTCCAAGTAATGCTGGAGAATATGATGATATTCAGCAAACTTCATCATTTTCAGAACATGAACAAGCTCCAAACAATTAGACGGCAACAAATGATGAATCAATACCTGATAACGGGCCAACATTTGATCGTGGTGATTCAGAGTCTGAGGGGGAGCAGATCCAGTCTTCAGATCAAACAAATCCAGTCAGTGAACAAGGTGCAAATCAGAATGTCACAAATTTGGAAGGTGAGGTAGATGTTCCAGACGAGGTGATGCTGAGAACTCTTTCGTACCATCCAGAGGAGCTGATTATTGGAGAGTTGCAATCAGGTGTCCGCACCAGACGACAAATTTTGACCAAGGCCTTACTTGTTTTTATTCTACAGTTGCTCTTTTACAAACAAAGTTTTCACTTAGTTGTTTCATTTCGCAGATTGAACCGAGAACATATAAGGAAGCACTAACTGAAGATTCTTGGGTCAATGCGATGCAGGAGGAGCTGTGTCAGTTTGAGAAATTAGGAGTGTGGAAATTGGTAGACTCGCCTGATGGTCACAGAAAGATAAACACCAAGTGGGTGTTTAAGTGCAAGAGGGACGACCGAGGGGTTATTATTCGCAACAAAGCTCGACTCGTAGTCCAGGGTTTTAGTCAGCAGGAGGGTATAGATTTCACCGAAGTACATGCTCCAGTTGCTAGACTTGAAGCAATTAGAATCTTCCTAGCATTTGCATCTTGGAAAGAATTTAAAGTTTTTCAGCTAGATGTTAAATCGACTTTTCTCTACGGGAAGGTAAAAGAGGAGGTATATGTCGGACAGCCACCGGGCTTCACCGACCCAATCCACAAAGACAAGGTTTATTTACTGGATAAAGCGCTGTATGGTTTACACCAGGCCCCGAGAGCCTGGTACGAGACATTGTCTCAACATCTGCTTGCCAACAGCTTCATCCGTGGAAAAGTGGACGCCACTCTCTTCACCAAAGAAGTCGACGGACATCTTCTGATAGTTCAGATATACGTGGATGACATCATATTTGGGTCAACAAATGAAGATCTGTGCAAAGATTTCGAAAGAGTTATGAAGCAAAAATTTGAAATGTCATCAATGGGTGAGATGAAGTTCTTCTTGGGGCTTCAGGTTGATCAACTGTCCTAGGGAATTTTCATACATTAGACGAAGTATGTTCATGATATCTTAGAGAAATTTGGGATGTCCGGGACTACTCCAGCTTCCACCCCATTAGCGACGAACCATGGGATAAATCCTGATCTCACCAGAGAGAAGGTGGATGAAATGATGTATCGCTCCATGATCGGATCGCTGATGTATTTGACAGCTTCAAGACCCGATATCATGTATCCAACCTGCCTCGCAACACGGTTTCAGTCAAGTCTGAGAGCTTCGCATATGGTGATTGTGAAACGGGTATTGCGCTACCTGAAAGGAACTCCATAACTGGGGTTGTGGTATCCAAAAGAAGGTGATTTCACGCTCGAAGGGTATTCTGATTCCGACTTCGGATGCTGCAAAGTTAACGCTAAGTCAACAACTGCGGGATGCCAGTTTTTCGGACCATGATTGGTTACCTGGCAATGTAAGAAGCAGACCACTGTCGCTTTATCCACATGTGAAGCTGAGTATGTATCTGCTAGCAGCTACTGCTCTCAGATCTTGTGGATCCAGCAACAGATGCGAGACTACGGTTTGCAATTTCTTAACTCCCCTATCTTTGTTGATAATGAGGCAGCTATAAACATAACTAAAAATCCTGTTCATCACGCTAAAACGAAACACATTGAAATTCATCATCACTTCATCCGAGATTGTTTCGAGAAGAAGTTGATACGAATTGAGAAAATCCACACTGACGAACAAAAAGCTGATTTACATACCAAAGCGTTTGATAAACTCGTTTTCGATATTTTTTAAAACTGAATGGTATAAAGCTTTTATCGGTGTCGGAAGGGATTCTTGGCATAGATGAAGGTACCACTGTAGATGATGTTGAAAAGCAATCTGCAATGGTTTGTCGATTTTTTAGATGTTTTGGTATTTAGGGGGAGATAGGTTATATTTTCAGAAAATACAAAAACAATAAAAAATTCAAAAACCCAAAAACATGAAATATTTTAAAAATCCAAAAACAATAGAAAACCGAAAAAGAGCTTGTGTATAAAGGGAAAATGATAGTACATCAGCTAGACAATTACGGTACGCTAAAGATTTGTAATGATTAAAGTATTAAACAATCTCGCTGATGATATGTCGATAGGTTTTTATACATTTAGTAAGTTTGTTCGGAATATAAACCTAAATCATCACTTTCTTATTACGTGGGGAACATCTCTTGGATATATAGGTAACCCCTGAAATCCTGTTTGAAAGACTCTATTCCTGACATACTAGGTCTTTGTACATGATGATATCTGGGGTATTATACCAGGACTTTTTATTTTGTGGAAGCAATAGCCTAGTCCTCGTATAATGCTCTGCACTGCTTTATTCTTAAAGCTCACCCCCAACATAAAAAATGATGAAACATTGAAAAATGCTAATCATGTGCTGTTGAAAAGAAGATCCCCAAAGGGGACCCACCTAAAGTCGAGCCATCATCTCTCTGATTGAGCGGAAGTTCTAGCCTGAGCTCTCATGGCCTCGCATTTACCCCTTACAGATATCATTAGTGTGCACTCACCTGTAAGACTGAATATAGTAGTCTGGATACGGGAGTATATTCTGAGGTGGTACACACGTATAAGTTAAGTCTTTAATTCACTAATTCGTATCCTGAACAGATTGAAATTTGTCACACCCCAATTTTCCACATGTCACCGGTGGGCCCGGTGGGGAGTATCGTGACGTCATTGATATCATCATAGTCAAACAACACAACATATAAAATGCACAGCGGAAGCAAAAGATATAAATTTATTTCAACTGAACAAAATGTAATGTTTAAGTATTACAACACAGTCGAAACAGATCCACAGGCGGATCAAATAAAAAGGAAAACTGTTCAACAGACTTTGACATCTAAAGCTTGCGAGACTTGAGTAATGATGCCTGGAGTAGCCAGCCTATTTCGTCTAGCACCTGCACTTAGCCTTTTTGGAAAATACGTCAGTTTGCACTGGTAAATACAACTTAACTGACTCATTTTGAAAAGAGTTTGAAAATTGATTTGAATGCACTTCGGCAAAAATATTTTATAACTCGGGACAATTATTCAAAATAATCTTGTATACAGTTTTACTCATTTGTCGTCCATTAGGGCCGGTTAGTAGGGCCGGACTTAAGTTAACTGACACGCCACAGGTATAATGCCCACAAGGTCGATCCCTTATAGTGGGATACCAGTTTTTACATAATGCAACTGTCAGGTGTACGCCTACACCCCGTGATTAGGTCGTGGCCATTTCATGAATGATGCCAAGGATATCCGGGACATGGTCATTTAACCCCCAAGGGCCATACACCAAATAATACATATCAAACAGGTTATGTAAATACATCAATCACAATACGATTTAAATGACTACATACACCCGACCAAGCGGTACTTTTATAGTACCGTATCCCAAGCCCGTATAGGGAAAATAAGTTAAGGGTATTTACCTGAGCAATAGTATAATTCAAATACAGCAAGTGCACGTAGCTTTTACTGGGCTCCTAATCTGGAACGAAGGTTTTAATAACCTATTAGAATCCTAACGGGTCTTTAATTAAGTTTATACTTAGACCGGTTAGTTTTCAAAAGGAAAACACGGTTCAAACGCACGATAAGGCGAAGACCGGTTTAGAATGTGGTTTTGACCCGACAAGCTTGTAAGCTCGTTTAACATGGGTAACTTAAACACATTCTGGGTTTTGAGACAAAAACGATATGGTTTGACCCATTTCGGCTAATATATGTAAACTAGTTACATAGACCGATCCGAACGCGAAACATGCGTAACGGGTAACCATAAGAGTCATGAACATGTCCCACAAGTTAATATGCCTTAAATATGTTGTGACATCAGTAGGATGTCTTCTATTATGCCCAACACGAATTTAAAACCAATTTATGCCTCGCAGGGGCATTTTGGTCATTTAAAAGGTTATAAAAGGGTTTAAATATGTTTATGAGTTTCGGGTCTGATGTAATCAGTAAAAATACTCATTTTACTAAGTTATATCAGTGAGGTATAACTTATATGTGAAATCTATCCTTTATAACCAAACTATGTATCTTAAGGGCATCTTGGTAATTTCACATAAGCCTAAAAGGTCAAAATCGGAAATCTGAGCTTAAGACCTTTTCTTACTGTTAGAATGTAAATATTTACTAAAAATATCAGTAAGCATCAAACCTTATATTTATAAAATGGTTTTAATACATACTACGTGTTAAAAACGCTTAAAAAGACGATTTGGAGCCATTTCCGGGTTTTCAAAGGAAGGCCGATAATTTTATTATTCCAGAAGGCTCAAAATACTTTATTTATCATATTAGATCAGTAGAAAAAGGTTTGGGGTCAAAAGGATTTGTAAAACTCATTTTATAGCCTAAAAGGGCAAAACCGGCAACTCCCGAACCAAGCTTAGAACTCTAAGTTATGCTCAGCCTAAAAATAAATAAAAATCCTTAAAAATCCCAAAATATTATATTACATCAGTGGGTAATAAGTTTGGTATTAAAAGTTGGGTTTAGATAGGCTATATGCTAATTATGCGGTTTATATACTTAAAAGCTTCTTAATTACGCTAATGAGCATAACTCTTAATCTAGACCTCAAACTGATGTCAAATTCTAGGGACAAGTTTATAAATCAGTAGTGAAGGTTTCTATTCTTTCACTTTATCAAAAATCATGTTTTAAGGTCAAAAGGGCATAATAGTCAACATTTAAACATTTAACGGAATCATGTATATGAATTGGATAACTAATGAACCAAGTTGTATAATCACAGAGGGTTATACTTATAGGTAACTTGGTCCTAATAAGGCTTTAAGGCTGTAAGACCCTAATACGTATTTGACTAAAAGTCGCAGCGGAAGTTCAAGCCATAAACTTTCTTTCATTATAAACACCTTAACTTATTTAAAAATTAACTTTATCATAACTCTTTCACATAAATCCATCAATCGACTTATTTACTAAGTAAAAACATAGCTTATGTTTACTACATTATATACATCAACGTTCCCGTACAATCTCACTAGTGACTCGATCCTCGATCTCTGTTCCTTGATGATCCTCATGACTCGTACTACCTGCGCTCACCACATTAAATTCATAACATTAGTACGCATTATAAACATACAAGATTTATTCACGTTTACTTCTTGTTCCGTTAATTCTTTACATCCCAGCTTTCCATCTGATCGTACATTCCGTGGTGAGACTTTCTCATTGTACCTGCGTTACACTTCGTTCACAAGGCACACTATTATTATCGTCAATACTCAATTTCATTGAATACATGCGTATATACTTTCATACATACTTACATATGTGCATCCGTTCACACATAACTACTTACAAACCTACGTACCTACATTCATACGTACGTTCCTACATACGTGCATACCTACATACATACATACATACATTCATTCATACATACCACTTATATTCACACATACATACATACATACATACATACCTTCATACGTATCTACTTAAGGAAATTCTTAACTTAGAATCCCACATTTAGGTACCATATTACTACATATTCTTTAGGATCCCACCTTTGGGTACCATATTACTACATATTCTTTAGGATCCCACCTTTGGGTACCATATTACTACATATTCTTTAGGATCCCACCTTTGGGTACCATATTACTAGATATTCTTTAGGATCCCACCTTTGGGTACCATATTACTACATATTCTTTAGGATCCCACCTTTGGGTACCATATTACTACATATTCTTTAGGATCCCACCTTTGGGTACCATATTACTACATATTCTTTAGGATCCCACCTTTGGGTACCATATTACTACATATTCTTTAGGATCCCACCTTTGGGTACCATATTACTACATATTCTTTAGGATCCCACCTTTGGGTACCATATTACTACATATTCTTTAGGATCCCACCTTTGGGTACCATATTACTACATATTCTTTAGGATCCCACCTTTGGGTACCATATTACTACATATTCTTTAGGATCCCACCTTTGGGTACCATATTACTACATATTCTTTAGGATCCCACCTTTGGGTACCATATTACTACATATTCTTTAGGATCCCACCTTTGGGCCCCCTACCCGTCGGCGACGCCCTCTAGTTTTTGCAGTTTTCTGCAGGTTCGTTTCGTCGTCCGTACGCACTAAAACGCACGTAACTTTTGAACCGTTTACCCGTTTGACCTCCCGTTTCTTCCTACATGCTTGTAAATTCACATTCTATCATATGAACTTAAAATCTTACCTCCGGATTACGGAAATCCTTAACTTACATACATTCGATTTAACTATTTTCTAACTATTTGACCCGTTAAGGGTATTCGCGCATTAATTGGTCTATGACTGACCAAACCATCATCCCCACTTCCATACTTGTCCAAAACATTACTCTAATCGAATAACTTGCTTCTAAACCACTTTTAAGTTCGTTTACCCCAAAATACCCATCATGGGCATTTTGGTCAACCTTAAACCCATCATTTACGACGAAAGACTTTAACACATATTTGACCTCAAACATCATATTTAATTCATTACAACACTTTATTACTTACTTGTACTACGAAGTGATTACGGAAATCACTTACCTTTAGTGTTCGTATTCGCATCCGTTTCCTCGCCTCTTTTTGACCCGTTAACCTTCCATGCTTCCATCCATCTTGACATGATCCCTATACTTTCATGTCATCGCATTCACATTCTTGTTAGCATACATGATTGTACATATTAACAATCATATCAAATTCATGTTTCACATTTGACTTTCATTAGTCAATTCTAACAAGCATAAGGCATATTTCCACAAGTTAATCTTTCAAACTCATACAATTCATCGTGTCATGACATATAACACGTATGGATATAACACGCATCATATGACTTTCTATAATATCACAATTGTGACAAAAGTCCAACATTGCTACTTATGCACAGTTGACTTTCAAAAAGTCAACAATTTATCATATGAACTTTCGACTTAACCTCATACATCCATGTCATTATAGTAGACTATACTAATGACACTATATACATTTCATACTCACGATGCAATAAGCATACAACCACATGATCATCTAGTTATATGCACATACCAAACATATTTAATTCCGTTCATTCTAGTAACATAATTCTACAACTAACACCATGACCTATGCTTAACAACCCAACATCATTCTAACTTCATCCTATTCTAATGATCTCATATGCTTCACATTTAGTGTACTTTTACTTATCAATTTTGATTAAGCAATTATTCAAACATGTAGTAAACATCATACCACTCCAACATAGAGTACAATATTCTAATGCATACTTTTACTAAATAACATGGCCAACCAAATCCTACATGAGTTCCATATAAAAATAGATTTCTCATGTTTATTTATCATCAAATACATCATATCCCCATATTATACGATTTCATCCATTACTTGCATACCATTTCATCTATTAATCCCACCTAGGCATTTCATCAAACACTTGGTGTGCATGCCACAATTTATGCATAATGTACAAGTGTTTCATGCTTTACTTCCTACTTCATGCTTTCATTCATCAATTAACACAAAAACATCAACCAATTCATATCACATTCAATCTACCTAACAAGAACGCATTACATACACCATAACACAACAAGATGTGAACAAGGATTGGACTTGGGTGATCATTCAAGTCATCATCCTTACCAAAACAAATGGGTTTCACCTCTTAACATCAAATTAACCTAAATCATGCATAACCCATGTTCAATATGATGATTCTAACACACACCCATTCACAATTTCATACAAATTCGCAATTTACATCATAACCCACTTCGTGAAAGATCACCAATCTAACTTTTAAGACATACCTTACGATCCCCTTGTGAAGGTGATCATTAATCCGTGTTCATTCATGAATTTAGACCTTGATTTGCCCTTCGATTTGATGATTCTTCACGTTTAGGGTTTCTTGAGCTCTCATGAGAGCTCCTGCTCCTTTCTAGAACACACGAATGTGTGTGTTTGTGTGTGTTGATTTTCATAAATAAAACCCATCTTTCCATCCTAACCGTTTTGGTCCCTCAAGTTTTCTCACTAATTAGAATTGACACAACTTTCATTCCTTATTTGTTTCTACCATACTTTTAACTAGAACGAATAACCTAGTTATTTATTTCTTGATGTACCCGATCATAACATTTAACGAATATAAACATTCGGGTTTTGGGGTGTTACAAGTCTACCCCCCTTAAATAAGGTTTCGTCCCCGAAACCTTTCTCATTTCCTCTTACACACACACATCTATGTTTGACTTCATAGTCATATCATAATTATATGTAATCATCCTATCTCAGTTCATATTTATTCATACTATTGATTTTTTTTATAATAAGTCCATATTTTTTCGCACCATACCTTCACATAACATTTTCATTTCCCTTGACCCGTTTTTAATAGGTCAATATACATACTTCTTCAAGCTTGTGATAATACGTTCATTCGTAGGATTTGTTTATAATGGATCTAATACTTTCATCTTGTCTTTTAAGATTACATTTCATACACACATTCTATAACATTCAACTCTTGTTTTGTTATCACAACAAAACTACTACCTCATAGTTACACCTACATGCTTAACTCCATAGTTAGCATCATTCTACTTTTCTATAGTCATTCGTACCTTACATATCCTTACGTTACCTTCAACTTGCCTCATTCGTTCTACATTACTATACCTCTCATTTCGTGCCTTACTTATTTTGCATAAGCATACGTGTCGTGCAATTCATTTCATGAGATTTTAACCAATACTCGAACTTTTCACTCAAAACCTTTGAGATTCGCTTCTTGATGACATAGTTTTCTTCTTATGTCAACTGAAAAAAAATCAAACTTCCCATACTATACCATACCCATTCCATCATTCATTTCGTAGGTCGTACCCAATTAACCAATTCATACTTATCTAACATAAGTTAAACTTTTTACTGACCTCATCTCATATCATCAATCGACGATCCGTAACCCAGATCGATCCGCATTCTTCACGAGTACTAGCCATACCAGGCTAGATTTCATTCATCCGCGTAATGCGCTTTCGCCCGTGCACATCCTTCCACCAATTCGGTTGGTTTCATCACATCAAGAGTTTCTAACATTATCATCTACAATTTTAGCGGTTAGCACATTTCATTCAAGCATTCATTAAACTAGGTGATTACTCACCTATAATTCTTTACAATTTCCTACGCACATGCTATAACATTTTCCACACTTCATTCCTTACATGCAATTCTTTATTTTGGTTACTTATTTTGTCGACCTTTGCAGTTTGACGTTTCAAGGTCAAACTGACATTTCTTACTTACCGTAGATGTAAAGAGGTACACATTCGTACGTCTTTCCCTTCATGTTTACCTACAAGGACATCCATTACATCATTTTGGTATTCTTAACAAAACTCACCCTTCTCATTCATACTTAAATTATTGTCCGGGTCGTAGCCCGTCATTCATTATGACTCCTAAGAGTCCATTACTAACATATTTAACACATAACTTGTTCGAACTTCTTTCTTTCGCTTTAAAATTTAGGTTTGCATGCCCATTACGATCATTCTTTTGTTTATTACTTTACATTTACCCGTATGACTCGTTTGACACAACCATGGTCAAACTGTCGACACATTGTGATGTGGATTAATTTCATCCCTTTTTATATTTTAAATCCGCCCCGCGAACTCAAACGTCACATTCATGCCTTTCATTGCTTTCATGTTTTGAATCCGTCTAGCGGTTCCAAACATACTATTCATACATTTTCTTCCTTTCGTGCTTTGAATCCTTTTCGCGGATTCAAACATTTCATTTACATTACCCATTCACATCTTTCATTCATTACATGTGCTGAATCCGTCTCACAGATTCAAACATATCATTTTCTGCATTTCATTCCTACATAGTACTCTCAATTTCCCGAGAGCCTTACTACCCACTTCACCCGCACGCCCACCTGCTACCCAATTCTACAGATATACCTGCGATAATTACCACGGTCTCACGAACGTCATATGCTTCTTGCGTACTGGCCAGGTGCGCAATTCACATACTAATTCCGTGCCTTCAGGTAATCATCGCCTTATGTCCGCATTAGTGGGTCTCAGTTCGTGCTACATTTTTACAATTTTACCAAGACAATATCGTTGTCTTCCGTTTAGTACTTACCCTCCCAAGGAGACTTCTTCCTTTTTCTTTTAACAACGGTACCCATACATGTCAACATTGTGTACCTGGGGTCCGTCTGTCCATTCGCATCCTTGCCTGCCTTAGCATCCACCTTAGACTGCATTCACGGATCATCCTCTCCAAACTTTTAAGCTTACCTTGCACATAGCAAACCGTTAGCTTCTTCATATGAATACATACATACACGTTTTCATTCCATTTCTACCTTTGGATCTTGATCGAGTCATGGATTGTACAGGTTCCTTATCACAAGAGCACATAGGTTTGAGTTCAAGTACCTACCTTCTCGTACTTGATTCCCTCAAACCAGGGCTCTGATACCAACTTGTAAGACCCTAATACGTATTTGACTAAAAGTCGCAGCGGAAGTTCAAGCCATAAACTTTCTTTCATTATAAACACCTTAACTTATTTAAAAATTAACTTTATCATAACTCTTTCACATAAATCCATCAATCGACTTATTTACTAAGTAAAAACATAGCTTATGTTTACTACATTATATACATCAACGTTCCCGTACAATCTCACTAGTGACTCGATCCTCGATCTCTGTTCCTTGATGATCCTCATGACTCGTACTACCTGCGCTCACCACATTAAATTCATAACATTAGTACGCATTATAAACATACAAGATTTATTCACGTTTACTTCTTGTTCCGTTAATTCTTTACATCCCAGCTTTCCATCTGATCGTACATTCCGTGGTGAGACTTTCTCATTGTACCTGCGTTACACTTCGTTCACAAGGCACACTATTATTATCGTCAATACTCAATTTCATTGAATACATGCGTATATACTTTCATACATACTTACATATGTGCATCCGTTCACACATAACTACTTACAAACCTACGTACCTACATTCATACGTACGTTCCTACATACGTGCATACCTACATACATACATACATACATACATTCATTCATACATACCACTTATATTCACACATACATACATACATACATACATACCTTCATACGTATCTACTTAAGGAAATTCTTAACTTAGAATCCCACATTTAGGTACCATATTACTACATATTCTTTAGGATCCCACCTTTGGGTACCATATTACTACATATTCTTTAGGATCCCACCTTTGGGTACCATATTACTACATATTCTTTAGGATCCCACCTTTGGGTACCATATTACTAGATATTCTTTAGGATCCCACCTTTGGGTACCATATTACTACATATTCTTTAGGATCCCACCTTTGGGTACCATATTACTACATATTCTTTAGGATCCCACCTTTGGGTACCATATTACTACATATTCTTTAGGATCCCACCTTTGGGTACCATATTACTACATATTCTTTAGGATCCCACCTTTGGGTACCATATTACTACATATTCTTTAGGATCCCACCTTTGGGTACCATATTACTACATATTCTTTAGGATCCCACCTTTGGGTACCATATTACTACATATTCTTTAGGATCCCACCTTTGGGTACCATATTACTACATATTCTTTAGGATCCCACCTTTGGGTACCATATTACTACATATTCTTTAGGATCCCACCTTTGGGCCCCCTACCCGTCGGCACGCCCTCTAGTTTTTGCAGTTTTCTGCAGGTTCGTTTCGTCGTCCGTACGCACTAAAACGCACGTAACTTTTGAACCGTTTACCCGTTTGACCTCCCGTTTCTTCCTACATGCTTGTAAATTCACATTCTATCATATGAACTTAAAATCTTACCTCCGGATTACGGAAATCCTTAACTTACATACATTCGATTTAACTATTTTCTAACTATTTGACCCGTTAAGGGTATTCGCGCATTAATTGGTCTATGACTGACCAAACCATCATCCCCACTTCCATACTTGTCCAAAACATTACTCTAATCGAATAACTTGCTTCTAAACCACTTTTAAGTTCGTTTACCCCAAAATACCCATCATGGGCATTTTGGTCAACCTTAAACCCATCATTTACGACGAAAGACTTTAACACATATTTGACCTCAAACATCATATTTAATTCATTACAACACTTTATTACTTACTTGTACTACGAAGTGATTACGGAAATCACTTACCTTTAGTGTTCGTATTCGCATCCGTTTCCTCGCCTCTTTTTGACCCGTTAACCTTCCATGCTTCCATCCATCTTGACATGATCCCTATACTTTCATGTCATCGCATTCACATTCTTGTTAGCATACATGATTGTACATATTAACAATCATATCAAATTCATGTTTCACATTTGACTTTCATTAGTCAATTCTAACAAGCATAAGGCATATTTCCACAAGTTAATCTTTCAAACTCATACAATTCATCGTGTCATGACATATAACACGTATGGATATAACACGCATCATATGACTTTCTATAATATCACAATTGTGACAAAAGTCCAACATTGCTACTTATGCACAGTTGACTTTCAAAAAGTCAACAATTTATCATATGAACTTTCGACTTAACCTCATACATCCATGTCATTATAGTAGACTATACTAATGACACTATATACATTTCATACTCACGATGCAATAAGCATACAACCACATGATCATCTAGTTATATGCACATACCAAACATATTTAATTCCGTTCATTCTAGTAACATAATTCTACAACTAACACCATGACCTATGCTTAACAACCCAACATCATTCTAACTTCATCCTATTCTAATGATCTCATATGCTTCACATTTAGTGTACTTTTACTTATCAATTTTGATTAAGCAATTATTCAAACATGTAGTAAACATCATACCACTCCAACATAGAGTACAATATTCTAATGCATACTTTTACTAAATAACATGGCCAACCAAATCCTACATGAGTTCCATATAAAAATAGATTTCTCATGTTTATTTATCATCAAATACATCATATCCCCATATTATACGATTTCATCCATTACTTGCATACCATTTCATCTATTAATCCCACCTAGGCATTTCATCAAACACTTGGTGTGCATGCCACAATTTATGCATAATGTACAAGTGTTTCATGCTTTACTTCCTACTTCATGCTTTCATTCATCAATTAACACAAAAACATCAACCAATTCATATCACATTCAATCTACCTAACAAGAACGCATTACATACACCATAACACAACAAGATGTGAACAAGGATTGGACTTGGGTGATCATTCAAGTCATCATCCTTACCAAAACAAATGGGTTTCACCTCTTAACATCAAATTAACCTAAATCATGCATAACCCATGTTCAATATGATGATTCTAACACACACCCATTCACAATTTCATACAAATTCGCAATTTACATCATAACCCACTTCGTGAAAGATCACCAATCTAACTTTTAAGACATACCTTACGATCCCCTTGTGAAGGTGATCATTAATCCGTGTTCATTCATGAATTTAGACCTTGATTTGCCCTTCGATTTGATGATTCTTCACGTTTAGGGTTTCTTGAGCTCTCATGAGAGCTCCTGCTCCTTTCTAGAACACACGAATGTGTGTGTTTGTGTGTGTTGATTTTCATAAATAAAACCCATCTTTCCATCCTAACCGTTTTGGTCCCTCAAGTTTTCTCACTAATTAGAATTGACACAACTTTCATTCCTTATTTGTTTCTACCATACTTTTAACTAGAACGAATAACCTAGTTATTTATTTCTTGATGTACCCGATCATAACATTTAACGAATATAAACATTCGGGTTTTGGGGTGTTACAAAGGCATTCCTAAATCATGCTCAAACGGGTCAGAACTGAAAGTCAAAGCATAAGTTAAACTATGCGACTTTCGGTCCCGAACCGAGCCTAAACTGAAAATTGTCGAGTTGAACATGTTTAGACATGTTCTTACATTGATTATCAAGTTATATTAATGTCAAAATAGGTTGCATAGCTTCTACATTGCTAATTATGCATTTATTTGAAAATTAGCTTTCTGTTGACTTTTTATAATCAAGTTTGACTCGACAATTGACCTAATTAGAGTGGGAATCAGAGGGTGACCTTTTAAGGGTTTAATGCCCACATAATTACCAACTCATAGGTACTTTCATTTTGAATTTTGACTGGAGCAATTAAGATTAATGACGAAGTCAAACCTTAATTACGACGGTTTGACTTTACGCTAATAAACTAAGCAAAACTGAATTAAAGGAGGTTAAGCATACTTACAATAGTCCTAAGCTCAACTAATGATCACTATGGATGAGCCTTGAGCTCCAGGAACCTCCAAGCAAAGAGTTGTGAAGTTCCAAATGAATGAGCAAATGAAAACCCAACTCAAGGCCTTTATATAGGCTTCTTTGATCATCAAGATCGTGCCAAACAAGGTCTATGGATGTTATGGGATCATTACAAGTGTCCCTAGGCCTTAATATACCAGCAAACAAGCCCATAGAATCAAAAACAACCATTTTAAGTCGGTTACAAAGCTTTAACAGCCATCTGTCCTGATTTTCTGCATCTGGTAGTCCCAGGCGGCCCGCTTCAGGATTTATAAGGATCTTACGCGGGCCGCATGGCCCCTCTGATCCGGTTACAAAGTTTCAATAATTGCAGTTTTGGTCCCTGGTCCTTCCAAACTTGATTTTAAGGTGGTTTCTTGCACTATAAACCCCCAAACTTGACTTTTAAGGACTCCAAGTCATAAACCAACTTTGTGTAGTCCCCAGTTATTCATACGTTCACCGAAAAGTCCTAAATTTCGATATTGACGCTTTTAATCCCTCATATACGAATATTGTCATAACTTTCTCATACTTAATCGAAACCTTGTGAAATTTTTGTCACACATTCTTGTGAGTATAATTAATCATTACAAAGCTTCGGGTCTGCTAAAAGATCACTCAGAGGTATACTTTAAACATGTTGACACATTTAGCCCCTGCAGTTTGTAATTCCTCACTTTCTTTCACAATTAGCTTCGTATGATCCATGATTTATTCGTTTAAGGATATAAACATCATGTAAGGTTATTTTAAAGTATATTTATTCATTGTTGACATGTTGAACCTTTATATTCACATACTTTCCTTGTTTGTCAACTTTAGTCCTTCATACGTAATCTTTCACACGTTCAAAGCTTATGACACGTGTCAATACATTATTGGACATGAATTTTCGAGGTGTTACAAAATTTGTGTGAAAATTTAAGAGGATCAGTATATAGGCAATCAATGTGAATTGTTTAATACTTAGTATGTTATCAAGCTTAACGGTGCTAGTAACTTGTTAGTAGCTGATATGATTCCCTAACACGCTCATCAAAAATATGTTTGTAAATAGTTTACATTTACTGCATTTTATTTTTGTTTAGCATTCTAGTGTAGAATTCAAAATCCAAAAAGATTTTACATTTATGCTTTGTTTTATCGACAAACCAAAGTGGAAAGCTGATCTTCAGACTCGCAGTTTGAAGCAAATGCAGGAAGTTTCTGACTTGGAAGATGGGTTGGGAGCTCATTATGTTAAAACCTGTGAAAATGAAAAGTCAAAACAAGTTCATTAATTTGAAACTTGTAATTTTCAGAATAATGTTTTGAAAAATGTTGAACAAAAATCAGTTTTGCTTCGTCTCAAGTCAACCAAGGTCATTAAGTTAGACTTGGTAGGCAAATTAAGTACCCAGGGTCATTAACTTGAATCTGGATACTTAAGTGGATTATTAAAAACTGATAAAAATAACAAAAGAAGTCAAAAGTCAATAGGTTATAATGTCAGGTTTCTGAGAAGCAGGAAACAGTTTTGAACCTGTAAAAGCTGCAAAGCAAGATCCCCATGGTTAAGCATGAACAAAGTTTGAACCAGATTACGATTCTAGAACTAGAGCTATTCAAGACTGCGATACCAGCTTATTGAAAGGGGGAGTCTGAAGACGTAAGAATCGGATGCAGTTTCTGGATCAACATTCAAGGGAGAGTTTGAAGATTGTTAAAGCCAGGTTCGAGTGCTAGCTGCTGATGCTGTTAAACTTAAGGAATCAAGAGATCTGATCAAGAGTATTAGAAGAAAAAGAGATTGAGGATGCTTACAGTGTCAAATATTTTGGAAAGAGAGAGAAGACTGATCAAGACTGAAATCTTGTCATACTGAAGACTCGACACCGAAGACTTCGTCAACATCCAAGGGGGAGTCTGTTGATGCATATGCCTGTCAACTTCATCTTGTATCGAGTCTTGTATCTAGATAGGTTAAACCAGTGCTCGATAGGCTAGAAATTAGGGTTTTAGTGTTGGTTGACCAGTTCACATGAACCGGCCAAAGCCAATTCGTACGAAGTGCCACTTCGCACGAAGTGGCAGTGCCATGTTCATGCGAACTGGCCTCCACTATAAATACCTGAGCCTGGATTCTCATTTGTAAGGTTGCAGATTTTAGAGCCGAGGTGCTGCCAAATTGTCAAGTGATCTGTATAGCTTTTAAATCAATAAACAAGATAATTAAAGTGAATCTAAGCGTGAATCAAGCTGTAATCAAGTCCGAATCATCGAATTCCGCCTTTGGTTTGGATTAAAACTCTTCTGATCGACTCGTTTAGGTCGTACAATGATCCTACACCAAGCGAATGATAACCAAGTACATCAATAGCCTACCTCCTGCGATGTGTGATTCAATCAAAGCAGCTCAACTTGATACCATTGAAGAAGTCTACTGTCTGGCAGCGAGTTTGAACAACAACCGTGTGCGTGATAAGCAGTTTGCTACCCCTGATACATCAAAGTCTGCAAACCAAGTTACTCAGCAGCCAAGTGGCAGCAAGAACAAGAAGAGGAAATCTCAGGGTTCGGGATGTAATACTATTGTCCCTACTGTTAACCCTGCTGCAAAACTGCTTCTACTCCTGCTGCTGCTAACCCTGCTGCCCCTGAATCGAAGAAGCAATACACTGGGTCTCACCCGAAGTGTACCACTTGCAGCTATCATCATCCGACAAACTCTGCATGTCATTTGTGTACCAACTGCAACAGCTATGGTCACACGACTCCTTATTTGTCACACCCCAACCAATGGCGGAAACATCGGGATGAGACGAAGTGTGAAGATTGCTTGAGACATCATAACGCTATTTGTGACAATAATTTAATAATCCAAATTTCATTTCCAAACTTCAAGTAGTCATCAATACAAGATCCCAAATAACAACAAGTTTAATCAAAATAACAAACCAACATAACCAAAATTTGATACAACATATTAAACCTAACGTCTAAAGTGTGTATCTAGGCATCGTGCTACCTCTTTCATTTCATCATCATCAACCTGTAACATGTTTAAAATACAAATTCAATGCAAAAGCAAAGGCGAGTATACAAGTTTGGTACATACATAGCATAAGATAAAAGTGTGAACAATCCCTCATAGCAAGCATGCGATTCAAGATAAACATTAAATATGGCATGTGTCTAACATAGCAAACCAAGAAAACGCAACTTGCTCATGACATAACCAAAGTTTCAGTAGAGGCGGGTCGTTAATCCTGTAGCGCTACATATGTCAAGGTTTGGCTCGTACGAAGTTAATGATAAGTTCAACACATAAGAATCACCCAAATTTAAAGTATCAAGTCATCACATATACAAGCATGTTATAGGAATGTTCATGTGTTTAGACAAAAGTTCATGTGTAAGTTTCAATAGGTAAACATGTTACACCCCAAAAGTGGTAAAAGTAAAAAGGGGGAAAGTACGAGTATACTCACAAAGTTTGCATATGTTTTCCGATTATCCAATTGTTGACGAGTTGATGAGGTTAGAAGGTTGAATGTGTAGGGTTAAAGTTCATGTATGCTTAGAGTCGAGATTCGGTATTTAAAAACAACATAAAAGTAAGATATGAGAATAGCATGTGAAAGTAATCATCTTCAACCCATAACACTTGTATGACACTTGGTAACCACAAGGGTTATGATAATATTTTCATGAGTTGAACACCCATAAGAATCACAACAAGGTTTAGGTCTTAGGTGATGTTCTACTACTTTAACATATAAACATGAGTTCAACATTAAAGGTTCGAATGAGTGTATATATATATATCTAGGTTAAGTACTACATATTATTTAGTCCAATAATTCAAGTAGAAGGTAGAAGATTAGAATCTTCATTTAGGCACCTCGTGTTATCATAGATGTCATGTATGGGGTAGGAAGGACATGCTTCCATTTAGGAACCCCTTGAATGTTCACCACTTCACTTGGTGTAACAACAACCAAGGAGGGTCACGAACTAGGATTTGCACAATAACATAAACAACCTAACTATTGAGAAATCATCAAATCATGTGAGGATTGTATGTAGGACAACCCAAGTTGTTCCATAATCACTCATGTATCAAAGGCTATGTTTGACATGATTTGTGGGTTTAAACCCTAAACAAAACACCAAGTTTATGAGGTTTAATCCTCTGATTTTAAATGTCTCAACCTTGTTTTTAAGCTTAACCAACCATGGGATAAGTTGTAAGCATTAGGACATAGGTATGAGATGTGTTGAACACAAGTTACATAGGTTTAAACAAGTTTTTGATGAACATAAAAACAAACAGAAAGTTTATGGACGATTTCGGGGCATTTCCAGGTCTGATTTCTCCAAGGAGAAGTCTAGGAATCGAACCCCATGATTATACAAGCAAGTAGGAAAAAGAATCGAGTGAATCGGATAAGAATTGAGTGAGTTATGCTCATTTTCGTGAAGGGGTGTCAATCTACTCGAACCCTTGCTTTCAGCTACGGTTTGGTGGATGTTTTGTGAGTTTTTAGGGTTGCAAAAGTGGTAGGGGGGCTGGTTATAAGTGGTATTTATAGGGGGAAGGATTAGGGTTTCAATGGGTTGGGCTTTGGAAGTGTTTAGAAGGGGTTACACCTTGAAACTAGCCCACAAAACCCAACTATATGGGGTTGAATTTTGCTGAATTGGGCTGCCATATTTCTTTATTTTTTTTTTATTTTTTTAAAACATTATAATGAGTAATTTTGTTAATTAAGTTGTGTAATAATATGCAACAATGTTTCCCCTAACTTGTAACAAGGTGAAATATGAAATAAAACATGATTTAACTAGGTAAAAAGTGTAATGTACAAGTTTTATTTACGAAGCAAGTTCCGTATTTTACAACGATTACGATGAAAGAATGGTTATAAGAACACAAGATTTCCAAAGATAGAATTTCACGTAAGGTTTCTAAATGTAGGATGTTTGAAAACGCAGGGCGTTACAGTCTCCCCTCCTTTAGGAAATTTCGTCCCGAAATTTATTCAAGAGGAATGCTTGAAAGAGTTTTTGGCATAAAGGTGATCATTAAGAATTGAAACTTGGGAAGTTTGAAAGTTTTGAAAAGTACCAAATTTTGGAGAACGTCAAGGTAGATTTGCAAGGGGAAGTTTTTAAGGATAGTATAAAAAAAAAATCATACTTTCGTAAAACCTGTTTATTGAGAGGAACGAAAAGGTTTGTTACTTTAAATAAAGCAATAGAGGTATACTAAGTATAGTTTCACAAGAATCAAGAATAGGGAGGCTATTTTATAGGTAACGAGGTAAGTTAGGACTCAAATTTTTAAACAAGCTGGATTGCGAACGAGTTTTGTATAAAATAATACGAGTATAGAATGAACGAATGACTCTTAAAGAGTACAAGTATGTGAATAGCATAAGTGTTGGATAGATGAACGTAGTGTGTTAAGGATGAAGTCTCGTCATGAATAATCGGATATAATGCGTTTGTGAGTTGCGTGAAGTTGTATTAGGTCCAAAAGGTCTGCAACACACTGAATTTCTCATGGCACGTTTTACG
Source organism: Helianthus annuus (assembly GCF_002127325.2). Taxonomy (NCBI): domain Eukaryota; kingdom Viridiplantae; phylum Streptophyta; class Magnoliopsida; order Asterales; family Asteraceae; genus Helianthus; species Helianthus annuus. The sequence goes on along the minus strand of NC_035435.2, from coordinate 1,960,786 downwards.
AAAGTTTGGTAACATGGTGAAAACACTTATATATAGGAAGTACCAGCGGCGTATCCACCATGTTTTAACCACATTACGTCTGTTTCGTTACTTGGGGTCATGTTACGTTCCGTGTCTTACCATACACAGTAGTACACTCTATGGTTCTCAAACGCCTATCACTATAATCCCGTGTGCACCCGCGATTATATTGATTGTCGCATGATCCACATAGCTTGTACTAGTTATGTATGAATCAAGGTATACATGAATTTGAAAATAAGAATGTGTACGTAGAAGAATGTCGTATGTAAGCATGTTTATGTTTAAGCATGTATGGGACCCACGTAAGCGAATCCCTCGGATTACGCTCGCGTATAAGTACGAATGTACGAATCATGAGTAAGGATGAAAGTATGAGCATAAGTTTAAGTATGAATACGCATGTATGTATGAGCATAAACATAAAACGTATAAGTTGTATGTGTACAAGTAGAAGCGTAAAACGTATAAGTAGTATGTGTATGAGTACAAGCATAAAACGTATGAACATAGGTGTAGGTATGAAAAATAAATATTGCGTATATGGTGTACGTTGAGACATTGCGGAGGAAAAAAAAGGTTAAGTATGTAGATACGAACGATATAAATGATGTTATCGCGAGATATCGACTAAAATGTGTATGATGATGTGCATGTATAGTTGTTTAAACAAAACGTTGAGTTTGTCGAATCAAAATTAGATTGAGCTTGGTTTGAAAGGTAGAATATAGTTTGTATATGTAAAGGAACATAAAGTACTCATTGGTCATGCGTAACGTATTTTGTAATGATTGAAATGGTACTTTTGTTTAAAAAAAAGGAGTTCACGTATGTTGAAAATTGTCGGTCCCCATGAAGTCTTCTAGCCCACGTGTTTTGAAATTTGGATGACGAGTTAAGCGTTGTAGAGAAGGTTTTTTTTTTTTTTTTTTTTTTTTTTTTAAATAATGGGTTTGTTTCATTTGCATCAAAACATGAAAATTTTGGACTTTGAAAGTTTTTGTGAAAACGTCGACCCTTAGAAAAGAAATTTAGTAAAAGGACTTAGTGATTGTTTAAAAAAATAAATTTAACAAATGATTTATTGATGTTGAAAAGAGTATTTGGTAAAACGATCATATAACATCCATGAGATCTTATAAGTAATTGAGAAAGGTTAGGTTGATTTCGATTAAGAATGGAAGTCTCTAGTATGATGATATAATGTGAACGTGTTTCAGTTAATAAATCAGATGTGAAGTTCATGGGCAAGAGATTCATTAGACCGATTAAACTGATAGGTAGCATTTCGTAAGGTTTGGAAATTCGTGTAGTAAAACGGTAAAGACATGATTAAGAATCTCGTGTATATGATTTAAGTGAAAATGGATGGTAGAATAAGATGTACGTTTGATAAACAATGTATTTTGAAATCGGTATAAGTAGGTATTTTGAATAATGATAAATGATTTAGGTATAAAACATGATCGGGTTTGCATAACAAAATATTTTGAAAGAGAAGTTTTGGGTAACGGTCACCTAAGTAAGGGAATCACCCCTAACTCGTTGGTGAGGTCGTTTTAAGGGAAGAGGGGTGGAGTCAATCGTCAAGGTAAGGAAGTCACTCCAATCTCGATGATACCTCTCCACTAGTTGTTACAAGGAATATGAATTTAAATTATATGAAAATCATGCATATATAAATGTATCGAAAAGGTTCGATCTGTTGTGCGTGTGAAAAGAGAAATCAAAGGTAAACTCGAGGTTGAAAGATTGCATCGTATAAAATGAACAATAGAAACACATGTTTGACCAAAGTTTGGAGTGTTCCAAATGGAACTTTGACTAACCAAAGTGGTCGAAAAGTCTTTTGAATTTGAGGAGCATGCTTTGGCCTAATAGGTAAAATACTCTCGCCGACAAGTCGGTTAACGGTATTTACCCTTCCGGTTACTACATGTCCCAAATCAATCGAAATTTCGAGACTTGGCGGGATTTATGAAAAATCAAGGAGTGGAACCAGTCGACAAGGTGCGGGTTTCACCCCTATCTTGACGATTTCGTATCCTAAGTGTGGTTGGTACTCGTCGGGTCAAAATTTAAATTTCGACATGTTGACGAGGGTCCACTAGAATTTGAAATTTGAGATTTGCCATTTAGATGTGGATTTCACTCCTAGCTCAATGGCGATATCTCGTGTAAAAAGAAGAATAGATAGATTGAGAGTCGTTCACTAAATTGTGGGTTTCACGCCTATTTTGGTGAATTCGTCTCATTTGTACAATATGAGTGTTGTCGGATTTAGAATAATCGAGTAAAATGCATGAGGGAAGTGTGTGTTGAAGAAATACACAAGCAAGTATAAACACATAAGAAAGCATATCAAGAATGGTACTTAAATAATGAAATGATAAAACAAGTGTTAACACATAATAGAACAAGCTTTAATGCGTACGAATAACATGTCAAATATTACACATGAGTAACATACATGTTTAAAAGAGCATAAATAAGTAACAAATAAGGTATCATGTAGTAGTCCAAGCAAAGCATACGAATAAGGCTCTAAAACTATAGACTAGGTGAAAGCATTCCTACTTTTCCTAATTCCCTATAGTTATGGCTCTGATACCAATCTGTCACACCCCAACCAATGGCGGAAACATCGGGATGAGACGAAGTGTGAAGATTGCTTGAGACATCATAACGCTATTTGTGACAATAATTTAATAATCCAAATTTCATTTCCAAACTTCAAGTAGTCATCAATACAAGATCCCAAATAACAACAAGTTTAATCAAAATAACAAACCAACATAACCAAAATTTGATACAACATATTAAACCTAACGTCTAAAGTGTGTATCTAGGCATCGTGCTACCTCTTTCATTTCATCATCATCAACCTGTAACATGTTTAAAATACAAATTCAATGCAAAAGCAAAGGCGAGTATACAAGTTTGGTACATACATAGCATAAGATAAAAGTGTGAACAATCCCTCATAGCAAGCATGCGATTCAAGATAAACATTAAATATGGCATGTGTCTAACATAGCAAACCAAGAAAACGCAACTTGCTCATGACATAACCAAAGTTTCAGTAGAGGCGGGTCGTTAATCCTGTAGCGCTACATATGTCAAGGTTTGGCTCGTACGAAGTTAATGATAAGTTCAACACATAAGAATCACCCAAATTTAAAGTATCAAGTCATCACATATACAAGCATGTTATAGGAATGTTCATGTGTTTAGACAAAAGTTCATGTGTAAGTTTCAATAGGTAAACATGTTACACCCCAAAAGTGGTAAAAGTAAAAAGGGGGAAAGTACGAGTATACTCACAAAGTTTGCATATGTTTTCCGATTATCCAATTGTTGACGAGTTGATGAGGTTAGAAGGTTGAATGTGTAGGGTTAAAGTTCATGTATGCTTAGAGTCGAGATTCGGTATTTAAAAACAACATAAAAGTAAGATATGAGAATAGCATGTGAAAGTAATCATCTTCAACCCATAACACTTGTATGACACTTGGTAACCACAAGGGTTATGATAATATTTTCATGAGTTGAACACCCATAAGAATCACAACAAGGTTTAGGTCTTAGGTGATGTTCTACTACTTTAACATATAAACATGAGTTCAACATTAAAGGTTCGAATGAGTGTATATATATATCTAGGTTAAGTACTACATATTATTTAGTCCAATAATTCAAGTAGGAGGTAGAAGATTAGAATCTTCATTTAGGCACCTCGTGTTATCATAGATGTCATGTATGGGGTAGGAAGGACATGCTTCCATTTAGGAACCCCTTGAATGTTCACCACTTCACTTGGTGTAACAACAACCAAGGAGGGTCACGAACTAGGATTTGCACAATAACATAAACAACCTAACTATTGAGAAATCATCAAATCATGTGAGGATTGTATGTAGGACAACCCAAGTTGTTCCATAATCACTCATGTATCAAAGGCTATGTTTGACATGATTTGTGGGTTGAAACCCTAAACAAAACACCAAGTTTATGAGGTTTAATCCTCTGATTTTAAATGTCTCAACCTTGTTTTTAAGCTTAACCAACCATGGGATAAGTTGTAAGCATTAGGACATAGGTATGAGATGTGTTGAACACAAGTTACATAGGTTTAAACAAGTTTTTGATGAACATAAAAACAAACAGAAAGTTTATGGATGATTTCGGGGCATTTCCAGGTCTGATTTCTCCAAGGAGAAGTCTAGGAATCGAACCCCATGATTATACAAGCAAGTAGGAAAAAGAATCGAGTGAATCGGATAAGAATTGAGTGAGTTATGCTCATTTTCGTGAAGGGGTGTCAATCTACTCGAACCCTTGCTTTCAGCTACGGTTTTGTAACACCTCGAAAAATTACGTCCAATAATGTCTTGACACGTGTCATAAGGTTCCGTTATGTGAAAACATACTTTAGAGGGACTAAAAGTGACAAACAGTGAAAACTATGGAACGTAAGGGTCCAAAGTGTCAACAATGGATAAATAGACTCTATGATAACCCTACATAATGTTTATAACCTTTAACGGATGGTTCATGGATCATACGACGCGGAAATTGCACAAAAGTGAAGTATTTCAAACTATAGGGGCCAAAAGTGTCAACATGTTTAATTTATACCTCTGAGTGGACTTTTGGCAGACCCGAAGCTTTGTAAAGCTAAAATATACTCACTAGAATATGTGGTAAAAATTTCATGAAGTTTCGTCAACGTATGAGAAAGTTATGGCCAAAACCGTACTTAAGGGACTAAAAGCGTCAACGTCGAATTTCAGGGCTTTTCGGTTGAGCGCAAAATGTTCCGAGGACATTTCCATGTTGGTAAAAGTCCTAAGGTTCCTAGAAACCAAGTTTGGGGGTTTACGGGTCGAGAAAAGTAGCCGAAACATCGCGTACAAGCTCAGGGACCATTTCTGCCAAAATTGAAACAAGTTTTGGCTAAACAAGGGTCAGGCGACCCGCCTGGTATGACCCAAGCGGGCCGCGTGGGGCTGCCAGCGACAGGAAATTCGTTTTGGGTCGAATTGGGTCCGAATTTGAGTGACATACAGCTGGTTCTTGCCTCCTTTTGCTCCAATAAAATGCCATGCATGGCTATTACTACAGTAGGCTACTCCCAAGACTTAATTTCCAGCTTTAAATCAGATTTAGATCATTGTTCTTGGCACTTGAAGTTGTGAACAAGGAGCTCTCTACATTCAAGAACTCTCTCAAGCTTTCTGGAGTTAATCTGGTCATCAAGGTCGAATCCTAGTGTTCACTAAACACCTATAGGACTCTTGTAAGCTCTCAATTCGTTCTTTAATCCGTTCTTGTTGTGATTATTGCTAAAAGTCAAACTATTTGTTCATAAGCTTTGACTTTCTGATTAAACAAGTTTCAATCAGTCATTTCTCGAATTGAAACCTGATACATGTTGGTAATATTGTGGGAAACAAACCCTCAAAAGGGTACTCTCTGATTCTCACTACATGCATGCTAAATGTCGAGTCAAACCTATTTCTAAAAAGTCAACAGAAGCGATTTTTGTGAAAAATAACATGAATAATGATATAGATGACATGCAATCTGTTTGATCTTCATAGAAAGCTTTATTATGAATATAAGAATGTATTTTACCACGATCAACTCGACGATCTTTAGTGTAAACCCGGATTGGAACCGAAAGTCTTAATAAACGACTTTTTCGTAAACTATCGGTTCGGATCCGTACATGCATGTGTGAGATCTGTATTTTAGAGCATTTTTGACCATTGGCATTTTAGTTAAACTTTCTGGAAATTTTATGTCATAAGTCTATGCTTAGCCGATTCGAATGCATGTTTCCGATTTATGCATAAAGTTGACTATTTTGCCCTTTTTGAGTTAAAACGTGATTTTTGGAAAAGTGAAAGGATAGAAATCTTCATTTCTAATATATAAACTTGCACCGAAAATTTCGGATCAGTTGGTGGTCCAGATTGTGAGTTATGGCCATTAGCGTAAAACTATATTATAAATTTACATAAACGGTCCTTTTCGCGTAGAACCCGTTTCTGGCCACGTTTTGATGCGAAACTCTTTACCAACAGAAGTAATATAATATTCTGGGAATTTTGATGATTTTTAATTAATTTTTGGCTGAACGGATCCTAGATCGCCTAGTTATTTCGGGTTATGTCGGTTTTGACCGTTTAAGCCGTAAAATGAGTTTTACACATCCTTTTGACCCGAAAACTTTTTCTACTGATTTTATATGATGAATAAATTATTTTAAGTATTCTGGAAATATAAAAATCTCAGGTTTAATTTGAAAACCCGAAAACGCCCTTAAATAGCATATTTAGCGTTTTAAGCGCATAGTGAGCGTTATACTTGTTTTAAACATATAAGACCTATACCTACTGATGTGTTTAGCATATTTTCATATAAAAACAGTAAGTATAAGTATATGAACTCAGACTTCCAGTTTTGGCACTTTTAGCCCTTGTGAAATTACTAAAATACCCCTACGGTGCATAGTTTGATTTTAAAATGATAAATTTGATATATGGGTCATACCCTACTGATATAATATGTTATATTAAATATATTTACTGTATGAACCAGACCCGAAACTCAGATTTCTAATTTTACTCTTTTATTATCTTTTAAATGACCAAAATGCCCTTCTAAGGCATAAATTGAGTTTAAAATTATTCCAGGCAATATAGAACATAACTTACTGATATTATATCATATTTAAAGCATATTACATCAGGGAACTTGCATTTGAATCATTTGTCTACCCGTATCGCCCTTTTTACGTTCGGTTCGGTTTACGTAACTAGTTTGCGTAAATTGACCGAAACGGGCCAAACGATATCATTTTTATTTCAAAATCCAGAATGTATTTAGTATACCCATATTATACAAGTATTCAAACTTGTCGGGTCTAAATCACATTCTATCCGGTCTTTCGCTTAATCGTGCGTAAACCGTATCATTCTTAAAACTAACCGGTCAAAGCTTAGGCTTAAATAAAAGACCCGTTAGGAATCTAATAGGTTAATTATAAACCTTTGTTACAGATTAGGAGGCCCGGTAAAAGCTACCAACACTTATCATTTGTGACTTATACTTGCTCAGGTAAATACATTTTGACTTATTTTCCCTATACGGGCTTGGGGTACGGTATTTAAAATACCGCTTGATCGGGCGCACAAGTCCTGCTCCTTATGGGTGTACAGTCTTGAATAGCTTGTGCGACTTCGTTTAAACAGTCTTGTCTTACTTAAAGGCTTTGGGGGGTTATTGACCGTGTCCCGGATATCCTTGGCATTATCTTACGAGATGGCCACGACCAGAGCACGGGGTGTAGGCGTACACTCGTCATGTATAACTCTTTAATGTGGTGTGTCATTTAATTCTTAGCCCGGACAGCAGATCCCGGGCCACCAAAGATACGAGTGCATGTAAATCGTTCACAAGTTTATATTATATAATTATCCCAAGTTAATAAAAATATTTATGCCTTGTGCATTTAAATCAATTTTCAATCATTTTCAAAATGAGTCAGTCGATTTGTATTTACCAGTGTAAACTGACGTATTTTTCCCAAAAGGTTAAGTGCAGGTACTATACGCAAATAGGCTGGCTGTTTCCTAAGAGCGTCCACTATAGTCTCGCAAGCTTGGACGACAAATATCTGTTGAACTATTTTTATCTTACTTTATTTGATCCGCCTGTGGATCCGTTTCAACTACTGTGATATTTATTATTGCAATTTATTTAAAAGTTGAAATGTATCTATTCTGCTTCCGCTGTGCATTATTATATTGTGTTGATTGTCTATGACGATGCCAACTACGTCACTGTACCCCACACCGGGCCCACCGGTGACACGTGGAAATCGGGGTGTGACAGGTTGGTATCAGAGCCAACGCTGAGTGAATTAAACACTATCCTAATGTGTTTAATCTCAGTTACACAATTGCACAATCCTCGATTTTCGAGTCTAGACAAAGAACTTAGGAAATGTTCAACATTTCGTTTATTTTATTCTAATCTCATTATTTGCTTTGTCTTATATATTTTGTTGTGCAACTTGTTTGACTTTTGACAGGATCACTATGCCGCCACGAATGAGAGGTCGAGGAGGATTTGCTACATCCCACGACCATGAGGCAGGGCCCTCACATAGGCGAGCTCCATCCGCCACGCACAACACAGCCGCCAACGACCTTTGGAGGTCTTTCGCCGAGCCTGCTAGACACTCGGTATCCGCAAGCACTTCACCGTCTTTACCCCACTCGTTTGGGCCCCACTCGGAGAATGGGCCCCATGGTTCGCATGGATCCTACATACCTTTGCAGCAGTCACCGCACCAGTATCCAGCACCAGTCTATCAGGGTTTATATAACCCTGATGCTTTTGTGGATGAGCCTGTGGGTCATAACCCACTCGGACCGGAGGACCACTTTTCTGGTGGTCACGAGATGGACGTCGACGAGGATACGGACCCCTCGCTACCACCGTCAGGTACGCCTAACCATCCGATAGAGATATCGGATGGGTCGCCATTTAGGGGATCACCCTACAATGGTGGGGACAGCTTTCAGGAGAGATTTAAGCAGCATGATTGGTATTACACCCCCAGCCACAACTCTCCGATGCTCCAGTCTCACCAGGTTTCGCCGGTGCACTCGCAGCACCACTCGCAGCAGCAGCAGCTTCAGCAGCAGCCGCCTCTACCGCAGGACCTATCTGAGGCCCTATGGCGTGACGTGATCACTCCGTCACCACCGCCGCCACCAGTTTTACCTCCTCCGCCTTAGAGGCCAAGGAGGAATGCGCGCATGTCTACGCGCGGAGGGATTCGCATAGGCACCCCTCCACATGTTGGTAGCAGCCGCTACACGTCTCTTCCCGGGGAGTCCGAGACGGGGGAGTCTCAGCATCCCGTATCGGAGGTCACTTCAGTACCGATCCCGCCTCTGCCGCCGCAGAATTATGGAGAGCCGATTCCGGCTTATGCTAGTGCAGCTCAGTTTAACCCGTTCGAGCATGTTTTCCCTCAGGGTTATGATTACACAGGAGACCCTTATTGGCAAGCTGTGAACTACAGCTCACTCCCACCTAGTGGTCCATTGGGAGACACTTGGGCTGCTGGGCAGTCTACTTTTGGTTACCCTCCGGGTTACCAGCAGCCACCGCAGCCGCAGCCGTACCAGCCGCCGCAGCCGCAGCAGTACCAGCCACCGCCACCGGCGCCTATGATGTCGCCGCCGCAGGTTCAGGAAATCCTGCATGGGATTGATAGCATGCGACGTGAGTTTCAACACGAGATGCGAGCTGATCGCCGTCGCACCAGTGGCATGTTCAAGAAGGTGTTTGATTTGCTCAAGGGTAAGAGCAAGAGGGATCATTGAATCCTTTAATTGTTGTCTCATGTACTCATGTCCCTGCGTGGACATCTATCCTTGTACTCTACCCCTACGTGGGTATATCTGTCTTATTCTACCCCTGCGTGGGTATGCTGTTCTGTTGACCCCTGCGTGGGTTTGCTTTATTTTATTTTGCTTTTGTTGTTATTTGTTTAGCCCCTGCGCGGGCATGTTATTCATGTTATTCATGTTATTTCAAAGTCCCGTTTAGGGCAAAGATGTACTAGTACTTTATTTGAAATTTGAAATGGTTAATTTGAATTTCTCATTTTATTTATATGCATGAATATAATATTAAAATAATGGAAAATATCATTTTTTATTTGATTTGCCATTTTATAAGAATCTTAGTAAGGTATAACCTAGCTTGAATGCCTTATTAATAGGCCTGGCCATGATGGTAAAACCTGGTTGAAAAGATTCAACTCCCTGTTAACGTCTGAGAACATGTTAACATTCTTGACTAAGCGTGATTCGTAAAATCACCCACGTCACCCTTTTTAATAATTTATCTACAGATTATATCTATATACAAGTCTATTAATGACTTGATACCTACGGGTTATGACTATGTCATATAGTGACAGTTGTGGTTTATGACTCTCTGTCTAGTAAAGGATTATTTGTTTCATTATACAATTTATAATCCTGTAAAAGAAAAATCTAAATTTATAATTTAGTAATTGTCCATGTGACTAGGCCTATGGTGCCAATATATATATTTTCATTCCTTGATTGCTAATAAGAGCCTGAATGAAATTTATTAAATTAACTGCTAAGGTTCTTGATACCATGGTTAATAAATCGTCTAAAACGATAATACTGTTAGGTTCTAAATTAGACCTTGTCCTTTATTGTAGCTTAAAGCTACAATGGCCAAATCGGAGGAAACCAACAGTCATTCTGGGGAACACTCAGATAATGCAAAGATTCACGTTACTGGTGCAGAGTTGCAAGCACTGATAGATAACGCTGTTGCCAAAGCTATGGATAGGCAATTCAGGGAATATAGTGGTACTCGGAGTAGGACCCGAACAGAAACGCACGCAAAGCCCAAGACTCATTCAGGGGCTCATAGTAAGCCGCCATCTAAAAAGAGTGAGCCGAAGAAAGTTGAGGATGATAATCACTCCTCCAACCACAGCAGCGTCCCAAAGCAGCAGATTAAGCTGAAACATGACACGTACAGCAGGTCCTGTACGTACAAGTATTTTGTATCTTGAAAGCCCAGAGATTTCACTGGGGAAAAGGGAGCCGTCGATTGTATGACGTGGATTGATGAGATGGATACTGTGGTTGATATCAGCGGGTGTGCTGATAGGGACGTCGTGAAGTACGTGTCCCAGTCATTCAAGGGAGATGCGTTAGCATGGTGGAAGTCACTCCTACAAGCTGCCGGTAAGGCCACACTATACGGTTTGTCATGGGAACAGTTTGTGGCCCTGATTAAGGAGAACTTCTGCCCGCAGCATGAGGTCGAGAGAATTGAATCGGATTTTGTGTCTCTAGTTATGAAGAATCTCGATTGTCAAGCGTATCTTACTACGTTCAACACCTTATCCCGGTTAGTGCCTTATCTAGTGACCCCGGAGCCGCGTAGGATCGCTCGATTTATAGGGGGTCTGGCACCGGAGATAAAGGCAAGTGTCAAGGCTTCAAGGCCTACTACATTTAGATCAGTAGCTGATCTATCCCTCTCCCTCACTCAAGATGTCGTCAGACTTAGAGCTATGAAGAGCTCGGAAGAAAACAAAAGGAAACGTGAGGATGACACCTCACGAAGATCTGAGAAACGACACAAGGGAAACAACGACCATAGGAAAGGGTCGGGGTTCAAGAAAGGAGATCAGTCGGGTGAAAAACCCAGATGCAAGATCTGCAGGAGGCACCACTTTGGGAGATGTCGTTTGGAGACGAAATCCCAGTCTTCAGAAAAACGATGTGGAATCTGCAAGTCCACAGATCATAAAGCTGTGGATTGCAAGAAAATGAAGGATGCAACTTGTTTCGGTTGCAACGAGAAAGGGCATATTCGGCCCAACTGCCCAAAGAACGCGAAGAAAGCAGATGATGGGAAGAAGACTAATGCGAGAGTCTTCCGAATGGACGCTAAGGAAGCAGTCCTTGACGACAACGTCATTACCGGTACGTTTCTTGTAAATGATGTTTTTGCTAGAGTCTTGTTTGATTCAGGAGCTGATAAGTCGTTTGTAGATGATAAGTTTTGTAAATTGCTAAACCTTCCTGTTAAAACCTTAAGTGTGAAATATGAGGTGGAATTAGCCGATGGAACCTTAGAAACCGCCTCGACTGTTCTAGATGGATGTGTTATATCCATTAGGAATCATTCTTTCCCGTTATCCTTGCTTCCCTTTAAGTTAGCTGGATTCGACATAGTGATAGGCATGGATTGGTTGTCGAGTAACCAAGCCCAGATTCTGTGCAATAGAAAGCAGGTGATAGTTAAGACTCAGTCTGGTGAGTCACTTACTATTCAAGGAGATACCCATCACGGATTGCCGGAGCAAGTGTCCATGCTCAAGGCATCCAGATGCATGCAGAAAGGATGTGTCATTTATATGGCACAAGTTACCATTGATGAGCCGAAGCCGAAGATTGAGGATATCCCTGTTATTTCGGAATATCCTGAAGTATTTCCTGAAGAGCTACCCGGGTTGCCACCGGATAGACAAGTGGAGTTCCGGATAGACATTATTCCAGGTGCAGCACCTGTAGCAAGAGCACCATACAGATTGGCACCAACGGAGATGAAGGAGTTGAGGACGCAATTGGATGATCTGTTAGCTAAAGGTTTTATTAGACCTAGCTCATCTCCTTGGGGAGCGCCAATCTTGTTCGTTAAGAAGAAGGATGGATCGATGCGCCTGTGCATCGATTACCGTGAACTTAATAAGGTCACTATCAAGAATCGGTATCCGTTACCCAGGATCGACGATCTGTTCGATCAGTTGCAAGGAGCAAGTTATTTCTCCAAGATTGACCTGAGGTCAGGTTATCATCAGTTGAAAGTCAAAGAAGAAGATGTGCACAAGACAGCGTTTAGGACTCGTTATGGACATTACGAGTTCCTAGTGATGCCGTTTGGGCTCACTAACGCACCAGCCGCGTTCATGGATCTCATGAATCGCGTCTGCAAACCTTATTTAGATAAGTTCGTCATCGTCTTCATTGATGACATTCTTATCTACTCGAAGAGCCAAGCTGACCATGAGACACACCTTCGTTGTATTCTCAAACTTCTGCATCAAGAGAAGCTTTATGCCAAATTTTCGAAGTGTGAATTTTGGCTTCGAGAAGTCCAATTCCTTGGACATGTTGTAAGCGAGCGTGGTATCCAAGTAGATCCCGCTAAAGTAGAAGCAGTCATGAACTGGCAGGAGCCGAAGACTCCTACCGAGATTCGCAGTTTCCTCGGATTGGCAGGATATTATAGGCGATTTATTGAGAACTTCTCAAGGATTGCTGCGCCCCTAACCTCATTGACCCGTAAGAAGATTAAGTTCGATTGGGGCCCTAAGCAGCAAGAATCCTTCGACATTCTAAAGAAGAAGTTAAGCAATGCGCCAGTATTGACATTGCCCGATGGAATAGAGGAATTTGTGGTGTACTGTGACGCATCACACACTGGTATGGGCTGTGTACTCATGCAGAAAGGCAAAGTCATTGCCTACGCTTCTCGCCAGCTAAAAATGCACGAGAAGAACTACACCACCCACGATTTGGAATTGGGTGCAGTTGTCTTTGCTTTGAAGCTATGGAGACATTACTTGTATGGAACCAAGTGCATAATTTATTCAGATCACAAGAGTCTTCAACACTTGTTCAATCAGAAGGAATTGAACATGCGTCAAAGGCGATGGATGGAAACTCTCAATGATTATGACTGTGAGATAAGATACCATCCAGGCAAGGCAAATGTGGTTGCCGACGCCTTAAGCAGAAAGGAAAGGGTGAAACCGATCAGAATCAATGCCAAGCGCATTGAGATAAGAAATAATTTGAATGAAAGGGTGTTAGCTGCACAGAAGAAAGCTGTGCTGGAAGCTAACTATCCTGCAGAAAAGTTGGGAGTAACTGAGGAGCAGTTATCCCACGACAAGGATGGAATGTTACGCCTAAACGGACGAATATGGGTTCCAGTATATGGAGGACTTCGGGATGTTATCCTCCAGGAAGCCCACAGCTCTAAATATTCTGTTCATCCTGGAGCTGATAAGATGTACCAGGATTTGAAAGCAAACTACTGGTGGATTGGTTTGAAAAAGTCAGTAGCTGAACATGTAGCAAAGTGTTTGACTTGTGCGCAAGTCAAAGCTGAGCATCAGAAGCCGTCAGGTTTGCTTCAACAACCTGAAATTCCCAAATGGAAGTGGGAGATGGTGACAATGGATTTTATCACCAAGTTGCCGAAAACGAAAAAGGGAAATGACACCATATGGGTCATAGTAGACAGACTGACTAAGTCAGCCCATTTTCTACCCATCAAGGAGACGTATAGCTCAGATATGTTAGCACAATTATACGTCGATAAGATAGTAGCGCTACATGGTATACCTATATCTATTATCTCTGATAGAGATACTAGATATACGTCACATTTTTGGAAGAGTTTCCAACAATCGTTGGGCACTCGTTTGAATTTTAGTACGGCTTATCATCCTCAGACTGATGGTCAGAGTGAGCGTACCATTCAAACTTTGGAAGACATGCTTCGAGCATGTGCGATCGACTTAGGTGGTAGTTGGGATAAGAACCTACCACTGATTGAATTCTCCTACAACAATAGCTACCATTCCAGCATAAAGGCTGCGCCTTTTGAGGCCCTATACGGTAGGAAGTGTAGATCGCCCATTTGTTGGGCAGAAGTTGGAGATGTCCAGTTGTCTGGACCAGATATCGTCTTTGAGACGACAGACAAGATCGTTCAGATCCGTGATCGTTTGAAAGCTGCCAGGGATAGGCAGAAAAGTTATGCGGATCCTAAGCGCAAGGATTTTCACTTCGATGTGGGTGAAAAAGTGTTGCTTAAGGTATCACCTTGGAAAGGTGTAATGCGATTTGGAAAGAAAGGCAAGCTAAGCCCGAGATACATAGGACCTTTCGAGATAATCGAACGTGTCGGGTCAGTCGCTTACAAGTTAAACTTGCCTGAAGAGCTTAGTGCTATTCATAATGTGTTCCATATCTGTAATTTGAAGAAGTGTTTCGCTGACGATTCACTAGTTATACCGCATACAGATATACACATAGACGAAAGTCTAAAATTTGTGGAAAAACCTTTGTCGATTAAGGATCGACAGGTAAAGAAGCTTCGACGGAAGCACGTGCCTATTGTTAAGGTCAAGTGGGATGCCCGTAGAGGTCCCGAATACACGTGGGAAGTGGAATCCACGATGAAAGAAAAATATCCCCATTTGTTTGAATAAATCTCGGGGTCGAGATTTCTTTTAAGGGGGTGAGGATGTAACACCTCGAAAAATTACGTCCAATAATGTCTTGACACGTGTCATAAGGTTCCGTTATGTGAAAACATACTTTAGAGGGACTAAAAGTGACAAACAGTGAAAACTATGGAACGTAAGGGTCCAAAGTGTCAACAATGGATAAATAGACTCTATGATAACCCTACATAATGTTTATAACCTTTAACGGATGGTTCATGGATCATACGACGCGGAAATTGCACAAAAGTGAAGTATTTCAAACTATAGGGGCCAAAAGTGTCAACATGTTTAATTTATACCTCTGAGTGGACTTTTGGCAGACCCGAAGCTTTGTAAAGCTAAAATATACTCACTAGAATATGTGGTAAAAATTTCATGAAGTTTCGTCAACGTATGAGAAAGTTATGGCCAAAACCGTACTTAAGGGACTAAAAGCGTCAACGTCGAATTTCAGGGCTTTTCGGTTGAGCGCAAAATGTTCCGAGGACATTTCCATGTTGGTAAAAGTCCTAAGGTTCCTAGAAACCAAGTTTGGGGGTTTACGGGTCGAGAAAAGTAGCCGAAACATCGCGTACAAGCTCAGGGACCATTTCTGCCAAAATTGAAACAAGTTTTGGCTGAACAAGGGTCAGGCGACCCGCCTGGTATGACCCAAGCGGGCCGCGTGGGGCTGCCAGCGACAGGAAATTCGTTTTGGGTCGAATTGGGTCCGAATTTGAGTGACATACAGCTGGTTCTTGCCTCCTTTTGCTCCAATAAAATGCCATGCATGGCTATTACTACAGTAGGCTACTCCCAAGACTTAATTTCCAGCTTTAAATCAGATTTAGATCATTGTTCTTGGCACTTGAAGTTGTGAACAAGGAGCTCTCTACATTCAAGAACTCTCTCAAGCTTTCTGGAGTTAATCTGGTCATCAAGGTCGAATCCTAGTGTTCACTAAACACCTATAGGACTCTTGTAAGCTCTCAATTCGTTCTTTAATCCGTTCTTGTTGTGATTATTGCTAAAAGTCAAACTATTTGTTCATAAGCTTTGACTTTCTGATTAAACAAGTTTCAATCAGTCATTTCTCGAATTGAAACCTGATACATGTTGGTAATATTATGGGAAACAAACCCTCAAAAGGGTACTCTCTGATTCTCACTACATGCATGCTAAATGTCGAGTCAAACCTATTTCTAAAAAGTCAACAGAAGCGATTTTTGTGAAAAATAACATGAATAATGATATAGATGACATGCAATCTGTTTGATCTTCATAGAAAGCTTTATTATGAATATAAGAATGTATTTTACCACGATCAACTCGACGATCTTTAGTGTAAACCCGGATTGGAACCGAAAGTCTTAATAAACGACTTTTTCGTAAACTATCGGTTCGGATCCGTACATGCATGTGTGAGATCTGTATTTTAGAGCATTTTTGACCATTGGCATTTTAGTTAAACTTTCTGGAAATTTTATGTCATAAGTCTATGCTTAGCCGATTCGAATGCATGTTTCCGATTTATGCATAAAGTTGACTATTTTGCCCTTTTTGAGTTAAAACGTGATTTTTGGAAAAGTGAAAGGATAGAAATCTTCATTTCTAATATATAAACTTGCACCGAAAATTTCGGATCAGTTGGTGGTCCAGATTGTGAGTTATGGCCATTAGCGTAAAACTATATTATAAATTTACATAAACGGTCCTTTTCGCGTAGAACCCGTTTCTGGCCACGTTTTGATGCGAAACTCTTTACCAACAGAAGTAATATAATATTCTGGGAATTTTGATGATTTTTAATTAATTTTTGGCTGAACGGATCCTAGATCGCCTAGTTATTTCGGGTTATGTCGGTTTTGACCGTTTAAGCCGTAAAATGAGTTTTACACATCCTTTTGACCCGAAACCTTTTTCTACTGATTTTATATGATGAATAAATTATTTTAAGTATTCTGGAAATATAAAAATCTCAGGTTTAATTTGAAAACCCGAAAACGCCCTTAAATCGCATATTTAGCGTTTTAAGCGCATAGTGAGCGTTATACTTGTTTTAAACATATAAGACCTATACCTACTGATGTGTTTAGCATATTTTCATATAAAAACAGTAAGTATAAGTATATGAACTCAGACTTCCAGTTTTGGCACTTTTAGCCCTTGTGAAATTACTAAAATACCCCTACGGTGCATAGTTTGATTTTAAAATGATAAATTTGATATATGGGTCATACCCTACTGATATAATATGTTATATTAAATATATTTACTGTATGAACCAGACCCGAAACTCAGATTTCTAATTTTACTCTTTTATTATCTTTTAAATGACCAAAATGCCCTTCTAAGGCATAAATTGAGTTTAAAATTATTCCGGGCAATATAGAACATAACTTACTGATATTATATCATATTTAAAGCATATTACATCAGGGAACTTGCATTTGAATCATTTGTCTACCCGTATCGCCCTTTTTACGTTCGGTTCGGTTTACGTAACTAGTTTGCGTAAATTGACCGAAACGGGCCAAACGATATCATTTTTATTTCAAAATCCAGAATGTATTTAGTATACCCATATTATACAAGTATTCAAACTTGTCGGGTCTAAATCACATTCTATCCGGTCTTTCGCTTAATCGTGCGTAAACCGTATCATTCTTAAAACTAACCGGTCAAAGCTTAGGCTTAAATAAAAGACCCGTTAGGAATCTAATAGGTTAATTATAAACCTTTGTTCCAGATTAGGAGGCCCGGTAAAAGCTACCAACACTTATCATTTGTGACTTATACTTGCTCAGGTAAATACATTTTGACCTATTTTCCCTATACGGGCTTGGGGTACGGTATTTAAAATACCGCTTGATCGGGCGCACAAGTCCTGCTCCTTATGGGTGTACAGTCTTGAATAGCTTGTGCGACTTCGTTTAAACAGTCTTGTCTTACTTAAAGGCTTTGGGGGGTTATTGACCGTGTCCCGGATATCCTTGGCATTATCTTACGAGATGGCCACGACCAGAGCACGGGGTGTAGGCGTACACTCGTCGTGTATAACTCTTTAATGTGGTGTGTCATTTAATTCTTAGCCCGGACAGCAGATCCCGGGCCACCAAAGATACGAGTGCATGTAAATCGTTCACAAGTTTATATTATATAATTATCCCAAGTTAATAAAAATATTTATGCCTTGTGCATTTAAATCAATTTTCAATCATTTTCAAAATGAGTCAGTCGATTTGTATTTACCAGTGTAAACTGACGTATTTTTCCCAAAAGGTTAAGTGCAGGTACTATACGCAAATAGGCTGGCTGTTTCCTAAGAGCGTCCACTATAGTCTCGCAAGCTTGGACGACAAATATCTGTTGAACTATTTTTATCTTACTTTATTTGATCCGCCTGTGGATCCGTTTCAACTACTGTGATATTTATTATTGCAATTTATTTAAAAGTTGAAATGTATCTATTCTGCTTCCGCTGTGCATTATTATATTGTGTTGATTGTCTATGACGATGCCAACTACGTCACTGTACCCCACACCGGGCCCACCGGTGACACGTGGAAATCGGGGTGTGACAGGTTTGGTGGATGTTTTGTGAGTTTTTAGGGTTGCAAAAGTGGTAGGGGGGCTGGTTATAAGTGGTATTTATAGGGGGAAGGATTAGGGTTTCAATGGGTTGGGCTTTGGAAGTGTTTAGAAGGGGTTACACCTTGAAACTAGCCCACAAAACCCAACTATATGGGGCTGAATTTTGCTGAATTGGGCTGCCATATTTCTTTATTTTTTTTTATTTTTTTAAAACATTATAATGAGTAATTTTGTTAATTAAGTTGTGTAATAATATGCAACAATGTTTCCCCTAACTTGTAACAAGGTGAAATATGAAATAAAACATGATTTAACTAGGTAAAAAGTGTAATGTACAAGTTTTATTTACGAAGCAAGTTCCGTATTTTACAACGATTACGATGAAAGAATGGTTATAAGAACACAAGATTTCCAAAGATAGAATTTCACGTAAGGTTTCTAAATGTAGGATGTTTGAAAACGCAGGGCGTTACATTATTGCCGTCAAGCCAACCAAGCTCAGCAAGCCCCAGCTCAGGCAGCTTTACCAGCTCCTCTACAAAACCCTAAACCGGTCAATGTTGTTTGTGCATGTTTCCAATGTGGAGATACTACGCATCTTCGTAATCATTGTCCCCAGCTGAACCAAGAACAACAGGCAGCCGCTCGTGGACGAGCATTCAATCTCAATGCTAATTAGGCTCGCAACAACAACGACGTGGTGAATTGTATGTTACTCGTTAATAACCTTTATGCTTCGATCCTATTTGATACTGGTGCCGATAAAAGCTTTGTGTCCGTGGATTTCGAGTCTTTGATTGATTGTACACGCTCTAAGTTACCAGAGTCGTTCTCTGTTGAGGTCACCAATGGTAAGTCGATTCTTGTTAATTCTATCGTGCATGATTGTTCCTTGACTCTTAATGATCACGTGTTCTCTATTGATCTCATACCGATGCAATTGGGTAGTTTTGATGTCATTATCGGTATGGATTGGTTGCGTAAGAATCATGCCGAAATTGTTTGTCATGATAAGCTTGTTCGTCTTCCTCTTCCTTCTGGTGATATTTTGAATGTCTATGGGGACCGACCTTCAAAAGGACTAAGACTGATGTCATGCACACAAGCGAACAGGAGTTTACGTAAACAGAACCCTGCCTTCTTGGCCCACGTGGTGGAACAAAAGGCCAAGGGGAAGAACATAAACGATATTCCAGTTGTGTATGATTTCCCTGATGTCTTTCCAGAGGATCTACCCGGTCTTCCTCCTCCTAGATCCGTTGATTTTTGTATTGATCTCGTACCTGGTGCGACTCCTGTCGCCAGGGCTCCTTACCGTCTTGCACCTTCCGAGATGCAGGAATTGTCCAGCCAGCTACAGGAATTACTCGATATGGGTTTTATTCGTCCAAGTACCTCGCCGTGGGGTGCTCACGTATTATTTGTCAAGAAGAAGGATGGTTTGTTTCGTATGTGTATCGACTACCGTGAACTTAATAAGCTTACCGTGAAGATCGTTACCCTCTACCCCACATTGATGATTTGTTTGACCAACTACAAGGCGTGTCCTGCTTCTCTAAGATCGATCTCCGATCTGGATATCATCAACTACGTGTCCTCGAAGATGATATTCCAAAAACTGCGTTTCGTCCTCGATATGGGCACTACGAGTTCGTAGCCATGCCTTTTGGCTTGACCAACGCACCTGCAGTGTTTATGGACCTTATGAACCGTGTTTGTAAACCCTGTCTTGATCATTTTGTTATAGTCTTTATTGATGATATTCTTATTTATTCTAAGTCTAAAGCCGATCATGCTCGCCATCTACGTCTTATGCTTGAACTCCTACGTGGTGAACGACTATATACTAAATTTTCAAAGTATGAGTTTTGGATTGATGAAGTGCAGTTTCTTGGTCACGTTGTTAGTAGTCAGGGTATTCATGTTGACCCTTCTAAGATCGAGGTAGTGAAGAATTGGTGTACGCCTAAATCCGTATTCGAGATTCGTTCTTTCTAGGATTGGCGGGTTATTACCGCCGGTTCATCGCGGATTTCTCCAAAATCGTTGTTCCTCTTACTACTTTAACCCAAAAGGAGAAACCTTTTGTTTGGGGTCCCGAACAAGAGGAGTCCTTTCAAACTCTTAAGAATCTTCTGTGTAATGCTCCTGTTTTAACTTTACATGACGGCAATGACGATTTTGTGGTATATTGTGATGCCTCGAACCGTGGATTGGGCTGTGTGCTTATGCAACGGGACAAGGTTATTGCTTATGCCTCTCGTCAACTCAAAGTGCATGAGAAAAACTATACTACTCACGATCTGGAGTTTGGTGCAGTTGTTTTTGCGTTAAAGATCTGGCGACACTACCTGTATGTGTAACAACCGTAAATTTATTTAGCGATTTCCATAAATAATCTCAATTACTGAGTAATTGTATATAAACATTCACGCTAAAATACTGGTTTAATAAAAACTTTTACAATTTAAAGTGATACAACATAATGTGGTTTAATTCGCTGTTTTAGAATAACGACGAAACAACATTGCAGAAGCTTCGTTTAACGTGTGTTCGGTACTTGCTCGATGCTTGATCTTCATCCGGGGCTCTCGACATTCACCTGTGATCAAAACCAACTTAAAAGTCAATTTTGATAATTTAATAACTAGTACAACAAGGAATATTGGGTCGAATAATCGAATTAAACAAGGAAATCCGGAAATTCCACATCGATATCTTGATCCAGAAACAAAGACTTGAAACCGGCCTCCACCGTAACTTACGGTGGGCACCGTAAGTTACGGTGGCCCCTGGTATAAAGTACCCCCACCGTAAGGCAGGAGGTAACTGCCGTAAAGCTTTCAGCCCCCACCGTAACTTACGGTGCCCACCGTAAGTTACGGTGGCCCCTGTATCAGACCTTCCCATTTTGCCATTTTTGATACGAAAACTTTCGTATCTTTCAATTCGCTTGTCCGTTTGACCTACCGTTTCTTCCTACATGATTGTAATTTGACCCTCCATCATATGGAGTTAAAATCCAACATCCTACATAATAAATTTTGAGACTTCTAAGCCTTCGACTCCTTGCCGTTTTACCAAATTTTAACCCGTTTATGCATTTTATCAAACAAACATATTTGTTTAATCCTTATTTCACATGCACCTCTTCAAATTAATGTTATCTACCATGTCAAGTTCTAATCACAGGTTTCTCACGCAATTTAAATACAATTTCGCTCGTTTGCTTATTTTGATCCGTTAAGGGTATTTAAGCACTTTAGAACTTGAACTCGCTTTCATACATTTCTAGCATCTTATTCCTACCTTTCTTATCAAGTAATCTTCCACCACATCTATATGTGTGTTGGATTTAATCCGGTTATCTATATGTTCCAAATTTTACCCCTCGGATTATCTTTTTACGGCAAAGACTCATACAAAGTCATTCGACTCAAGAATTTACATCTTTCACTATCTTTTCTTATTCTAGGCATTTATTTAATCATAAAACTCGTTCCTGAACTTCTTGCAAGGGTCGTTCGTTCGAATTAGCTTACAAGGGCAATTTGGTCAATTTTCATCCTTTCTTTACTACAAAGGGACTTTTAAATACTTGTTTGACCCAAAATCCGACCTTTTAACTATAATCTTGTTTGTAAACCCATGTGCTTCTAAAACACCAAAATCATTACTCAATTTATTCAGTTTACCTAAAAGATAACCGAATAACTATATTTTAACTTTGTCTAACTCTTATAGAATCTCAAGTTCTACATGCTGAGTTGAATCGTTATACATACCTGGCTCGGATCAATATATTGACCCATTTCAATACCTTGACTTAGTAGCCGCTAAGCAATATCGATGTGCATATCCATTTGATATTTATTCCTATAAACATGCAACTCGACAAACCATTAGTCGATATTATCAAAGGGTGATAAGTTCACCTTTTGACCCGTTTATTTACCTAGTGATCTTCGTCACTTCAACTAAATGCCAATTTCATGTATTATGCTAATTTAAAGTCTACTAGCGAAAATACGAAATCAGGCATAATGTAACGGAATCGTAGTTACGTACCTTTTAAGCATCCTTTTCAAAAGCGTATTTCCACCGGCTTGTCCGTTTGACGATCCGGATTCCTCGCCTAAAGAGTTCAATTCGCAATCCGTTTAGAACCCTTTTTCAATCATGTATCGCATAATTTGCTAAATTTCATGTGTCTTAACTTTAAATTTCAACTTCGAGCCTTCTTTGGGGCATTTTTACAAACACCTTAAGGGCAGAATTTTAAATAATTCATTAAGAAGCTCATAACTTGTCATATAACCCGAATTTTCATCAATCAAACTATTTAACACAAATATTTGCCTTTACAATTCTGAAATAACTTCACATATGTCAAATTACACTAGCACAAACCCCAAATTTCCTAGTGTTTATCAAGTTCTACATAACCCACTAGTCACCTACAATGGTGACCATGGATTTCACTAGAATTTAGCATAATTTCAACATGTACTTGTCTAGGGTTTACTCCTAGACATTTTAATGTTCCTAATTCATCTACAATTCATACATGCATCATCAGATTTCAAGTTCTCTAACTTCATGAGAATTTCAAGTAGAGAATTTTTGTCAAATTTTACATACCTTATGATCTCCTTGCAATGGGGATCATTAATCTATGCTCGATTTTCGTTTTTCGTTTTGGACTTGGTTTGATACTTCAATTTATGAGATTAGTGAATGTTAGGGTTTTGAGAGTGGGGGTCGCCCTTCTCCTGCCTGTGATCGAACCAGACCCTCAAATGGGGTGTTTGGTTTTTTTTTTATTTTGTTAAACTTAATAATATAAGTTTCAATTTTAACAACATAGGCCCCTCCACTTTTATTTAGTTTATAACTTGATATTTTGTTCTTTCATTTAATTACAAGACTTGTACTAGGTTATTTATTTCCTAGTTACTTTATCTTGTTCACATCCGTTTTTATTTTAAGTCCCGTTAAATCTCGGGCCTTTTATGTATTTTGCTTTCTCAAAGTATTTCTCATCCTTTTGACAAATATTAGATTTATTTATTTAAATCCTAAAATTTACCGGGTAAGTTTTACCACTAACTGTATTTTACCCGTCCTGTAGTATTAACGTGGTTTGATTACCAAACCCGTTTTCGGGATGTTACAAGTCTACCCCCCTTAAAGAGGTTTCGTCCTCGAAACCTTTACATAGTTCTTCGAGTTTTAAACTCAATGCATTTGACCTGGGTAATCTTTTAAGCATTACTCATACCTTAACCAATTGTTAGTATTACCCGAAAAAATATGGTAATATCTTTTTGGTTACAAAACGTCTACGTACCTCATACGACATAATGTAACTTGAAATAACGTAATTTCGTTATTTCTACTAGTTTAGTTAACTTAGTGATATTCATTGCTTTTATATATTATCGAACTCTTCATGAATCCGTCACTTTGATCCATTTAAAGGTCTTTAGTGAAATTTTTCACTTTTAGCAACAATTTCTTTTGTTTTCAAATTCATTTATTCGGTTCAGTTATACCAAATCCACCACTTACAAGCAACCAAATTTATTTAAATGACCTTAACCGGTCTCACTAACTGGACTTATTAGTCCAGTTACTTTTTACCGCTTACTCGGGCTACAATGTGATTATACTTCACATTACCTTTCTTGGACGTGATCACGTCACGCCATGTTTAGGTTTATATTAACCTTTCATCATCGAAAATCCTCTTTTCAAATGTATTGTTTTACACCTATCGGTGTCTAGACCTAAATCCTTTAATATTAACCTTTTCTTAACTTCTCTCATGTCACACCCCTAATTTCCACGTGTCACCGGTGGGGAGTATCATGACGTAATTGATATCATCATAGTCAAACAACACAACATAGAAGTGCACAGCGGAAGCAAAAGATATAGATTCATTTCAACGGAATAAATTGTAATGTTTAAGTATCACAAAACAGTCGAAACAGATCCACAGACGGATTAAATAAAAATGAAAACTGTTCAACAGACTTTCGACATCTAAAGCTTGCGAGACTTGAGTAATGATGCCTGGAGTAGCCAGCCTATTTCGTCTAGTACCTGCACTTAGCCTTTTTGGAAAATACGTCAGTTTGCACTGGTAAATACAACTTAACTGACTCATTTTGAAAAGAGTTTGAAAATTGATTTAAATGCACTTCGGCAAAAATATTTTATAACTTGGGACAATTATTAAAAATAATCTTGTATACAGTTTTACTCATTTGTCGTCCATTAGGGCCGGTTGCAAGGCCGAACTTAAGTTAACTGACACGCCACGTGTATAATGCCCACAAGGTCGATTCCTTATAGTGGGATACCAGTTTTTACATAATGCATCTGTCAGGTGTACGCCTACACCCCGTGCTTAGGTTGTGGCCATTTCTTTGAATGATGCCAAAGATATCCGGGACATGGTCATTTAACCCCCAAGGGCCATACATCAAATAATACATATCAAACAGGTTATGTAAATACATCAATCACAATACGATTTAAATGACTACATACACCCGACCAAGCGGTACTTTTATAGTACCGTATCCCAAGCCCGTATAGGGAAAATAAGTTAAGAGTATTTACCTGAGCAAAGTATAAATCAAATACAGCAAGTGCACGTATCGTTTACTGGGCTCCTAATCTGGAACGAAGGTTTTTAATAACCTATTAGAATCCTAACGGGTCTTTAATTAAGCTTAGACTTAGACCGGTTAGTTTTCAAAAGGAAGATACGGTTCAAACGCATGATAAAGCGAAGACCGGTTTAGAATGTGGTTTTGACCCGACAAGCTTGAATACTTGTTTAATATGGGTAGCTTAATCACATTCTGAATTTTGAGATAAAAACGATTTGGTTTGACCCGTTTCGGCTAATCTATGCAAACTAGTTACAAAGGCCGATCCGAACGCGAAACATGCGTAACGGGTAACCATAAGAGTCATGAACATGTTCCATAAGTTAATATGCCTTTGATATGTTGTGATATCAGTAGGATACCTTCCATTATGCCCAAAATGAGTTTAAAACCAACTTATGCCCCGCAGGGGTATTTTGGTCATTTTAAAGGTTATAAAAGAAGTTAAATAGTAATCTGAGTTATAGGTCTGATTAAATAAGTAAAAATACTTAATTTACTAAATTATATCAATAGGGTATAACCTTTATGTGAAATTTATCATTTCTAACCATACTATGCTCCGAAGGGGCATTTTGGTAATTTCACTTAAGGTTTAAAGGTCAAATCTGGAAATCTGACTTCAAAACTTCTACTTACTATTGGAACATAAAATTTTACTTAAAATATTAGTAGGTATCAAGTCTTACATAGCTAATATGGTTTTAATACATACTATGCGTTAAAAACGCTTAAAAGGCGATTTGGAGCCAATTCCGGGTTTTTAAAGAAAAGCTGATATTTTTATAATTAAAGAAGGCTCAAAATAATTTATTTATCCTATTAAACTAGTAGAAAAAGGTTTGGGGTCAAAATAATTTGTAAAACCCATTTTATAGCCCAAAAGGGCAAAACCGGCAATTACCGAGTCAAGCTTAGAACTCTAAGTTATGCTCAGCCTAAAAATAAATAAAAATATCCAAAAATCCCAAAATATTATATTACATCAGTGGGTAAAAAGTTTGGTATCAAAAATTGGGTTTAGATAGGCTATATGCTAATCATACGGTTTATTTACAAAAAACCTTCTTAATTACGCTAATGAGCATAACTCCTAATCTAGACCTCAAACTGATGTGAAATTTTATGGACATGTTTATAAATCAGTAATAAAGGTTTTAGTCCTTTCACATCTTCAAAAAATCTTGTTTTAACATCAAAGGGCATTATGGTCACATTTAGGCATTATGGAAACATGCAATGATCTTTAATTCTAAAGAACCAAGTAGTATAACTTTGGGAGGTTACACTAACATATAACATGGTCACAAGGGACCCTAAGGCATAAATAAACTCAAGTTAATTCAGGTCAGAACTGAAAGTCAAAGCAAAGGTCAAACTTTGCGACTTTCGGTTGTGAACCGAGCCTATACTTAGAATTGTCAGGTTGAACATGCTTAAACATGTTCAACTAATATTTACCAAGTTATTAAAGTGACAAAACTGATTTTTATAGCTTCTTCATTATTAGTTATTAATTTTATTTAGAAACAACCCGTTTGACTTTTATTTTAATTAGTTTGACCCGACAATTAACTATGTAAACGTGGTAATTAGGAGGTGCCCTTTAGAGGGTTAATTACCTACCTAATTACGGTCACGTAGCCATGTTCGACGCGAACAATGGCTCAACCATTTAAAAGTCAAAGAGTTTATCGATAACGCTTGACTTTTCGGTTTAAAACGCTAAATAATTAAACTAAGCTTGAACGGATACTTACAAAAGGTTTAAGGGCAGAAGATCACTCAGAAGGAGGTTCCCTTGATTAGGCTCCTCAGATTTGAGTGTTAGAGAGCAAAATTGGAAGTGAATGAGCAAGGAAGACCAAGAACAAGGGGGTATTTATAGGTTTTTGAGAGCCGTTAGGATCGTTCATCGATAATCGTGCTTCAATCTCAGCCCTACACCTCTTACCCATAGTTTACAAACAATGGGCAGCCCCTAGATTCGAATATGAGAGTGTGGGAGCAAAACCAAAGCTGGTTTTCAAAATTCTGGTGCTGGGCATTGGCTTACGGACCGTAAGGTCCTGTATACGGTCCGTAAGGACCTGGCCTACACATGGGAACTTTCATTAATTGACAGTTTTGGCCCCTGCACTCCCAAATGCCATTTCCGACACATCCAAAGCCCGTTAAACCTTTTTAAGGCTCTACAATGATGCCTAAGCATAGGGAACATGAAACATGCTCAAAATTATGCCGGATGTCGGTTCGTTTGGTCGTACAGTCCCGTTGTTCGGCTAATTACGACGAAACATCGACGAACGCTAAAAACGATCCAAATTACGTGACGAATGGAATTTTATCAAGCCAACCACTAAAATAAAATATTTTAGTGCTTACATAAATTTTTGGGTGTCCGGGGATATTCAGAATGCAAGATATGCGCGAAAATGCAAACTTGTGCACTTTTTGACACTTTTAGTCCCTGCATGACATAAAAGTGTATTTTCGCGCACCAAACACCTCTAAGCCTATATCTAAGCTATAATAAGGTTAAATAGAGTATGCTAAACTCATGGTCATATTCCGGAAGGCCCGATACCTTAAGAATTGACATACTTTTGCAGTTTGACGCTTTTAACCCCTCGCATACGAATATTGTCATAACTTTCTCATACTTTATCGAAACCTTGTGAAATTTTTATCACACATTCTTGTGAGTATAATTTGTCATTACAAAGCTTCGGGTCTGCTAAAGGATCACTCAGAGGTATACTTTAAACATGTTGACACATTTAGCCCCTATGGTTTGCAATTCCTCACTTTCTCTCACAATAAGCTTCGTATGATCCATGATTTATTCGTTTTAAGCGTATAAACATCATGTAGGGTTATTAAAGGATATATTTATTCATTGTTGACATTTTGAATCCTTTTACGCTCATAGATTTCTTGTTTGTCAACCTTAGTCCCTATAAATCAATCCTTTACACGTTTTAAGTCCATGACACGTGTTAATATATTATTGGACATGAATTTTCGAGGTGTTACATCTCATAATACTTATATATTTGTTAAAATGTCATTTCTTACTAAAACTAAATTTTAGTTTAACGTTTTCTCTTCACCTTGTCTTATATCCTTTTTTTACTTCTAGGAATTTTAAGTCCGAGGATTCATTCCTTTTCGATATTATTTAATTCGTGGAATTAAAATCAGTTCCCACACTTAACTCAACCGACCCGTAGGTTCTTTTAATTAGCCTCGTAGGCTATTCCTTTAGATTTTTCTGCACCTTTTTAAGGTGAGATGTTAGCAGTTCGTTTCTTTCTACTTATGACCCAAGGGTCTTCTTGGTCCCGTAGACCTTAATGCTACGTTTAATCCCGTAGGTTATGATGATCCCGTAGATCATCTTTTATTTGTATTTATTTTCAAATGTATATATACCTATATAGCTTCAAGACATCCCTTATTATGTTTGGAATCATTTGTTTTCGCCTTTTGAACTTTAGTTGGTCTTGACCGTAGTCTAAGGCTTCATTCGTTTACTTTCGGACTAACCTTCCGACTTAAGACTTCTGACGTTGCTTACACCTCAGTTTGTCCTACGCTCACCGTTTCCCCGATTTATAATTATATTTCTTTTAAACCCATTACATAGGTTCATTAATATTTCACACTTTTATTTATTCGATTCACGCTTACTTACATTAGCAAGCGTCATCATTTATTTAATTCTTTTGACTTGTTCGTATGAAATTCCTTTGCTTATGAATGAAAATTTTCATTCTTTATTCAACCCGTTCAACTTTAAAATAGTTGAACGTAGTTTATCAAAATTTCAATTTACAGCATCTTATCGTCTTTTAGTCATGACCCGAAACCCAAGTCTTTTGAGTTTCCATCCGCGTTCCCGTTTCTCAGTCTACAAATGTGTTTAAATCCTTACCCATCAACCGGGTATTTTACCGAAGTCGTTATTATTGCAACCCTCCCGGTATGCATTAAGACTTTACTTCATTTATATATTCCGACTTTGTCCTCAAGTTTGACGTTTTACAAAAACGACCCATTTAGAGACATATTCGCATTTTCCGGGTTCGAGTGTAAGTACACTCCTTCCCAATGCATATCTTGATCATTCTACATGTTTATATTCTTCGGGTTCGAGTGTAAGTACACCCCCTCCCAGTGCATATCTTAATCGTTTACATGTTTACATTCTCCGGGTTCGAGTATAAGTACACTCCCTCCCAGTGCATATCTTAATCGTTTTACATGTTTACATTCTCCGGGTTCGAGTGTAACTACACTCCCTCCCAATGCGTACCTTAATCATTTTACATGTTTCTTTGTCCCTTATCTCGGGCTCATTATCCTAATATAATACGCTTTCGTCACTCGGCTGTGCGTTTACATGATGATCAAATATTTTGCTTATCTGATTCATTTGGGTACTTTTTAATTTGTCCCACTCACCCCGTCCTTACTACATCGGGTGTAAGCGTGTCCATCATAAAAAGTTCATGGTATCATGTGTTCACTACCTACTTGGCCAGAGTAGGCGATCAACACATGACATACATGACCTTTTTATAACTTTCACATCACGCCCCATGTAAGTAACACCTCTATTTATTTCTCTTGGAAACAATATCCCGGATAGATTTTTCTATCCGGGTTTTTCCAAGTTTTTATTCTACATATGCAACTTTCAATCTCTACGTATTTGTTGCATATTACAATTTGTGCAGTTAAATTTAAAATGTGCACCTGTGTTTTGGTCAAAAATTACCTAAGCAATTAAGTGATCAAATTAGTTAGGTGAGGTAGTATGCTAAAATTATATGTGAAAAATGTATTGGCCAAATTGGATATGAAAACAGTTTCAGGATACAGCCCGGGATATAGAGCTGTATCAATGATCAAACAATGAGCAAAAAAGTAAAGGTTGACACGTGATGTACGAGGAAAGCCCTTGATCAATCTAGATCGCCGGCATAAAACCTCGGGAGCTGACAATCGCAGCTGCCTTGTTCTTCTTATTGCTTCAAATATCAGGATACAGTGCAGGATGTGGTGCGGATCGACTATGTGTTACAATGTAATTTGAATACAAGTGTTTGAGTGTGGTGTTTGCGGTGAGCTAGAGAGTAAAAGTGTTCGAGAGTGTAAGTGTAAAATTGCGTGCCTTAAACTGATCCGCCCCCATCTATTTATAGTAAAGATAATGTAACAAACTATCCTAAACTTCCGGGATCCAGCGAATATTCCCACTCGAACGTTGAGGACCAAGTCTTTCGGGTTCAACGGCTTCCATATAACAAATACGCCCGAGTCTTGAGGAGAAGAAGTCCTGATGACCGTTAGTAACTTACAGCCATTAACCTGCACGTGTTTAATTCACTCAACCTTAGGATATCACCCAGGATGTTAACAATATCCCCGTCCAGTATCCTGATCACAAATAAACAATTAAAAGCGGGATATTAGTCAGGATATGTATACTCAGAAAATGACCCATAACAATTGTCCCCAAATATATCGGTTGGTATACCAATCCAACAGATATATTTCAAAAGTCTTATCCCATAACTCAAGGCATTTAAAACGAAGCGACGGTCGAGATCACATCGTAACTTCCAACGCGCTTTTTGCTCAATGGAGATCCATAATGCCCCTATATCTTCTTTCTTCTTGTTTAAAAAGCAGATATCTTCAACAGAGCTTTTAGGTAATTCTTCATTTCTTATTTACTTTCTATCAATTTTCCTTGCCTTCTTCGTAATGGATGCCGAAACCTTCACCCAGCTGAATCTCCTCAAAAATCCCAAAAAGGAGGTTTGTGCCTTTGACAACGCAGACATTACGGCTTTGAGAGCTTCCGGCGCTTTCCCTGATAACACGGTCTTTAGACCGTTCGATCTGTCAATTCGATCGGATGTTTCTTCCGCTGAATGGGTTTGCTTTCCAGCATATCCTTTTTCGCTAGGTCTTCGATACCCTTTTCCTGAATTCATGATGCAATTCTTTCGAACCACCGGCATCTCTTTTGCTCAAACCATGCCCATGGTTTGGAGAGTATTAATTGTACTTAACCAAATCAAAAACCTTCATTGCCCCGACCTCTGCATCGAGGATTTGCCTATTGCTTATCGCCTCCGATCTCACGGCTCTAGCCGGTTCTTGCTTTTCTCGACCTCTAGCAAACCCCTTATTCTTAAAGCCACCAAAAACGAAGACGGATGGCAACGCAAGTTTTTCTTTATCAAACGAGACTCCATTCCTGAGGGTGCCAATCTTCCGGTGGAGTGGTTAACCACCGGTAGGGTTATAAATATTCTCATGGACCGTTTGGTTTTTATCTTCTACTAATATCCTTCTTTTTTATCCCTATGCAGTGAATTTCAAGGAAGTAGCTCCCCCTACCGTCGAATCAGAAGAAAGAGTCAACACTGTTTACCGATTACCTGCAATAGACAGGACCTTCACCACACACGTCCCGAGTTCCAGTCAATACTCGTCATCTGAAATGTCTGGTAAGGATTACTTTTAAAATAATTAGCTAACACAGTATAATAATAAAATGAAAAGTAATAATGATGTAAAACTTTTCCCTTTATGCAGCACCGGCCAAGATCCCTGAAGTCTTTGACCTCGACGAGTTGGACAGTTATTCTGATCAGGTTCAGGTCAAGAAGGAACCTAGTCCCAAGGCCACAGCCTCATCCAAACCCAGCAGCTCCAAAGCCATCATTATTCCCAAACCTTCACCGGCTACCAAGCCCCGGAGTTCAAGTTCCCGCAAAAGGAAGGAGCCTGATTCCCCTGTCATTTCTGACACCTTTCCTTATGAGAAGCACGGGTTCATTGAAGCTAGCGGGTTTATGACTTCCTTTCTTAACCAGGTTAGTATTCTCATATTATATCCTGCGGCTTACATCATTTACAAAGATTTATTAGTACCTGTCCTCTTACCTTCGCAGGGTCTTGAGCGTCTGGTTCACCTATATCAAGAATCCTGCAGGCTTAACAAGACGCATGAATCCAAGCTAAAGGAAGCAGAAATCACAATCTCTGATCAAGGCATGATTGCAGCCGCCAAATCCCGTCATTACGAGGAGAAATTCAAAGCTATGACTCAAGAACACCAGACTGCTCTCAACAGAGATACTCTTCAAGCCCATGCCGATCTTGAAGCTGTCCATATGCAACATGAACAGGATATGGTCAGCTACCGGGAAAGCCTTAAGAGTTGTCATTTCTCTTCTCCAAGCCAGGTTGAAGATGGCCCATGAAGCCAAAGCATTAGGTTTCGAATGCCCTTCTTGGGACGTCGGTGCTTGGGAGACCAAGCTAAAGAACCTTGGCGGCACTTCTTCTAAACCAGCTATCGCTGAATCTTCCAAAGCAGTTGAAAAAGCAACCCATACTGAGAAGGATGCTGAGGAGGATCCCAAGACGGATGCAGCTGAAATCATTATGGACGAAGAAGATACTGCCCCCTAAAGTTTATTTCCTTTAAATTGCTTGAACTATTTTATGAACAATTTTCATTTTTGTATCGAAACAATTTGATAGCCGAAGGTGGATGGGTCCTGGGTTTCAGGATGAAACCTTCGGTTATCAACTAGAATTGATTGTTTCAAGAATAATTTCATCTTTCATTTTTCTTGCTATTATCTTCCGTCTCTCTTAGTATAAATCTTAGCTTTGCAAAAATTTTGTATTGTTATCTTATGGAAATATCCTGATCAATATGCTTAGCAATATATTATAAAAACTGTTATTAGATAATTCCTTCAACTTTGTAGAAAGCTTTTTAAAGAGTGAAAAACAGTCCACTTTCCAAAACCTGTTTTGATAATACCTGGGTGATCAAAGTTTCAAACTGGTATTAGTTTCAAATATTTTGAGAAGTATTTTGAAAATATATTTTGCGAATATATCCCGAGAATTGATCCTAATCAGGATGTTTAACCTTTTACCCAACCTAGTATTATCAAAAACTCAAACGACGTTTACAAAGGAAAGATCATACCAGGAATAGGATATAACCCTATTATCAAACCTCAATTCCTTTGCAACTTTTCCAATGAAGATGTCCCCTGTGTGAGATACTTAGTGCATTAGTTCCGAGCCTTACTCTTTGAGCTTTACATCATTGCTTTAGTGGGAATGTCCCATGTGTACAATGTCTTCAAACACTTAAAAATCTTCTGGATATCAGTTCCCATTGTATAGACAATTTTTCATGTTACAGGGGTAAAACCCAAGAATGTACTGGAGATAAATTCCTTGTATCCTGGGGAAAATCCCAAATTTTCATGCGCTACAGGCGGGAGTGTATAAACTCCAAGACTTAGAAAGGTGAAAACCTTTAAACCTTAGAGAGTATGAAAATACCCTTTCGTGAGAGAGGGTGATCAATCCTCATATACCTTTAGGATTCAGGATATAGCCAACAGTAACGAAATTGTCAGCCACTTTTACATGGACTGGTCCTGCCACCTTGAACTATCCCTGAATAACTTGCGCTCCAGGCAAAGTGTTTAAACCCAATTCGGAAGAAAGGTGAATACCTTTAAACCTGTGAAGGGATCAGGATCCCTTGTACATGAGAGAGGGGGCCAATCCTCTAATCTTCTGAAGTATCCCGAGTGAGCATCATGGAGCTATATCCCGAAGCATATACTACAAAACATCCTTACACTAAGGTGGGTGTTAGCTTGGCTAACACCCCTCCAATGCTTATGTTAGTATTGGGTTTCAAAGAATAAATTAAACCAAACATATTTAAAATAGATAGAATTCATACCATCGTGAGTTAGAAATTAAATTCTAAACTCACTTGAAATAAAGCTTAAGGTGTATAGCATTCCAAGATCTCGATAGCATATCCCCTTTCATATTCTTGAGTCTATATGCTCCTTTCCCTGCTTCTGATTCAACTTCATATGGTCCTTCCCATTTTGGAGCTAGCTTGCCATCGGCAGGATTAGTGGTATTCTGAAAAGCCTTTCTTAACACCCAATCTCCAACCTTAAATCTTCTGGTCCTGATATTCTTGTTATATGCTCTGGATATTCTTTGTTGATATGCTGCCATCCTTAGCTTTGCTGCATCTCTCTTTTCATCTATAGTATCCAAATCTTGACTCAAGGCTTCAGGATTCTGTTTAGGATCACTTAGGGTAGATCTTGCAGTAGGTATTGTCATTTCAATTGGAATCATTGCTTCTGCTCCAAATACCAAGGAAAATGGGGTTTGGCCTGTTGCGTTCTTTACCGTTGCCCTATCAGCCCACAAAACAAAGGGTAATTCTTCTGCCCATCTTCCTTTTTTGGTTCCAAGCCTCTTCTTTAAGTTATTGACAATTATCTTGTTTGAGGATTCTGCTTGTCCATTCGCTTGAGGATGTACTGGAGTAGATGTTATCATTTTGATTCCCCAACTCTTGCAAAAGTCAGTAGTCCTTTTGCTTATAAATTGAGAACCATTGTCACAGATTATCTCGGCTGGTACTCCAAATCTGGTCAGGATATTTCTCTTTATGATGAATACTACTTCTTGATCCCTAACTTGAACAAATGCCTCGGCTTCAACCCATTTGGAGAAATAATCTGTCATTGCCAACATAAAAACCTTCCCTCCTGGAGCCTTTGGAAGCTTTCCCACTATATCCATACCCCACTTCATAAATGGCCAAGGGGAAACAATAGGATATAATGGTTCAGCAGGCTGATGCAATATGTTACTATGTCTTTGACATGCGTCACATCTTCGAGCATATTCTGCGGCATCTTTTCTCATTGTTGGCCAATAATATCCTGTCCTTAACACTTTTGAGAATAACGACCTGCCCCCAGTATGGTTACCACAATCCCCTTCATGTATATCCTGAAGTACTTCTTTGGCTTCAGGATCCTCCAAGCACCTCAAATACGGTCCTGCAAGAGATTTCTTGTATAAAACATTATTTATAATAGTGAATCGTGATACCTTCATCCTAAATGCCTTAGGATTTTCATTTCCGGGGATGTGTCCTTCTTTGAGATATCTCACAATTGGAGCCGTCCAAGATTTAGGATCCTCTTCAGGATACTCTGCTCCAGGATCCTGAATAGCCGCTACTTCTTTACCCCGAGGATTCGTTGCAGGATACAAGACATGTATTATTGGTATTTGGGTTCCTTCTGGTATCCTGATCGATAATCCCAGATTTGCTAAGGCATCTGCTTCGGCGTTATCCTCTCTTGGTACCTGTTCAAGTGTAAAAACATCGAAATACTCTGCTAACTTTTTGAGAATATCGAGGTATTCGATTAATTTCTCACCCTTAACTGCATAGGATCCATTAAAATGGTTAGTAATTAACAAGGAGTCAACATATACTCGCAAATTCTTGATACTCATACTCTTAGCCAATTCTAATCCTGCAATTAAAGCTTCATATTCTGCCTCATTATTAGTAGCAGGAAATTCACACCTAATGGCCTGGGGTAATATGTCCCCCTGTGGCGATTTTAGTAGTATACCTAAACCTACACCTCTTATATTGGATGCACCATCAGTATATAATGTCCAGGATCCTGAAGATTCTCCTAACTGTTGAACTTCTAGGTCTACCTCACCTGAATATCACTACTGAAATCAGCCACAAAGTCAGCTAAAGCCTGAGACTTTATGGCATTTCTAGGTTCATGTACTAAATCATAAGCACTCAACTTTACTGACCACTTGGCCATCCTGCCTGACATCTCTGGTTTCCTAAGCACATTTTTGACAGGATAATTCGTTTTAACATGGATCCTATGTGTTTCAAAATAATGTCTAAGCTTTGTTGATGCCATGACTAGAGCTAATATCAATTTTTCTAAATGAGAATACCAAGTTTCAGCATCTAACAAACTTTTACTAACATAATATACAGGATATTGCTGACCTTCATGGTCTTTTATAAGAACGGCACTTACAGCATTCCCTGATACAGCGAGGTATAGGGATAGTGGTTCACCATTTTCAGGCTTCATCAATAGAGGTGCAGTTGAGAGATGTCGCTTCAAATCCTGCAAGGCTGCTTCATGCTTTGCTCCCCATTCAAATTTCTTATTCTTCTTGAGGATATCATAGAATTCCTTGCATTTTTTTGAGGATCTAGAAATAAATCTATTCAAAGCTGCTACTCGGCCTGTTAACCGTTGTACGTCCTTCATATTCGAGGGTGACTTTTGTTAGGGCTGGATTTTTATGATATATGATCCTTACATGTGATCCTGACCAGTGATCCTTGTTTCTTTAGCAGATAGTGATCCTCAGCGGGACTACATGATCAGGATCATGGACCATTATAGGATCCTCATACTAACAGTTACCTTCATTGAATTAAATGATATTATGCAGGAACATCTAGCAGGATCCGCTCTTAACATCACGATCAAAGGACGCGTCTTTACAATTATAGCATGTGCTTAATCGAAGATGGACGTTGCAAAGGATATGGAAACTTGGCATGATTTAAGGGCGACAATTTAGGCTAGATTTACTTTTATTTCTAAAGGGGTAATGAGCTGATTGTTAGTCTTTTTACCTAAAATAGGTCACCTACACTTGTATATATAACACTCTTCCCCATTCGGAAGAACACACAACACAATTCTCACACGCTTAGACACACATTACGATAGTGATCCTTGTACTCAACTCATTATCATCCAAAGTTGTAACCATATTTTTCTTATATTGAAGTTTGGTGATCGGTAGTTGCCATCACTCGAGGTTTTTTATGCCGGAGATCATACATTGATCAAGGGCTTTTTCCTCGTATAAATCATTGTGTCTTTGCATATTTCATACTGAAGTGATCCTTTACTTTTTCAATAAACCAAGCATCATACCCCGTTTACATAAAGTTTGGTTGCATTATCCTTGTGTGATTTTTGACCAAAACAGTTTGGCGCCCACCGTGGGGCAATTGGTGCTTCATTCATAAGAAAACCTTTTGTTCGAAATCATTTCAAAGAATTACATGGCTTCATCATTGAAAAACACGTCCACGGCGATGTCTGCAGTCACCTCGTCTCAGAACACTCTGCCTCCTCCACCGGCAGGATCCCAGAAGAATGCTGAGAAGAGACCAACTCCTACTAACTCTAAACCTCCATCTTCTTCTGCTATGAATTCTTATACTCCCAGTACTAGTGACGTATTTACTTTGATTTTGCAGATGAAGGATCGTATGCAGCGGCAGGATGAAACTAATGAAAGGATCCTCAAGGAAATTGGAGATCTCAAAAGGCAAAAGAAAGCGGCAGAGGATCATTCCCCACTGATGCCCAAATCCTTGAGTTTTGATACTCCAATGATCACTTCTCAGCCATCGGGAATCCCAGACGTTCAAATTATGGGAGAATCAAAAGGACTGCACCTCGGATCGGCAGCAATGACTCAGGCATCAGGATCACTTTTTCAGCCAGCAGGACCCTATCTTCAGCATATGGGATCCTTCATGAACTCAGGAGCCTACCCGGGAGCACAGCAGTTTCAAGGATCCTACTTTGTTCCAGGATCATACCAGGGTCAAGGATCCTTCTTTGTTCCAGGATCGTCCCAGGTTCAAGGATCTTCCTTCGTTCCGGGATCATCCCAGATACCAGGATCCTTCCAGATGCCAGGATCCCTAAAAAGTTTGCAAACAGGAAGTCTAGATGTCCATCAAGGGGACTTCATTCCAATGCAGACCATTGTTTCCACTGGTCCCTCCGTTATCCCAGAATCCCAGCAATATGGATTCACACCCAATGTTCCTAACTTGAATCCGATGGGAGGTAACACCTTGAATAATTATCCTACCACTAACCATGGATTCGTGCAGGATGCAGGTATCAATCATGCTATGGCCAGGGAGTTGCAGAAGCTAAAAGATATGATCTCAAGTGTTCCAGGGGTAGTCAAGCCTATCCCAGAAATTGCAGATGGAAGCCATAAGGTATCTCGCTTTGCACCACCAATTTGTGATGCAGAGGTACCCAAAAGGTTCCATATCCCTACTATGAAGCTGTATGATGGTACAACGGATCCTGAGGAGCACATAGCATAATACAGGGAGAGGATGGAGATCAATCCAATCCCGGAAAAGTTAAAGGAAGCATGCCTATGTAAAGGATTTGGATCCACTCTTACTGGATCAGCTCTTAAATGGCTGCTAAGTCTTCCCCCTTACTCTATTACTTCATTTGCTAATTTAGTTAATTTATTCAATAACCAATTCTCTTGTAGTAGAAAATTTGAAAGATTAACTAGTGATTTATATAGGATAACTCAAAGTCATAATGAATCATTAAGGGATTATATAACTAAATTCAGTAAAGAATCCTTGGACATTCCCAACTTGGATATGGCTACGGCTGTTGAAGCCTTCAAAATGGGACTGCTTAAGGATTCATTATTCTATGATGATCTTGTTATGACACCATGCAGGAATCTAGATGAAGTAAGAACTCG
Organism: Helianthus annuus; assembly: GCF_002127325.2. Taxonomy (NCBI): domain Eukaryota; kingdom Viridiplantae; phylum Streptophyta; class Magnoliopsida; order Asterales; family Asteraceae; genus Helianthus; species Helianthus annuus. Next base: position 1,922,131 of record NC_035435.2, on the reverse strand, counting down.
GGCACTCAGGTTCATCCGGCTAGAGGATGACAAGAGGATCCAGGAGAGACAAGTAGGATCCTCAAAACAGGAGAAGAAAGGATCCTCCTTCAAAAACAATAAATTCAAATCCTACCATAGAAACGACAACCAGAATGTGCATGCTGTTGACCAAGAAGAGGATGATGAAGACTATCCTCCAATCTCCGAATATTGTTTTTCCGTTGATAATCATGAACTAATCCTTGCAATGCAGAATCTAGGAGAATAAGCTAGGTGGCCCAGGAAGAATGATAAACCATCCGGGACTAAAGACAAGTCAAAATGGTGTGCATACCATGAGGATTTCGGGCATCTAACTGAAGAATGCATAGCTTTGAGAAAAGAAATTGGATATCTGTTAAGCAAGGGGCATCTAAAAGAATTGTTGGGAAGAAAAAAGCAAAGGACTCAGGATCCTGAAAGGATCCCAGAAAAGGCTCCAGCCCCTCCGGCGAATGCACAAGTGATCAACTTTATTTCCGGAGGATCAGACATCTGTGGTACATCCTTCTCGGCGGCCAAAAGGCATGCAAAGGAAGCAAAAATGGATAATGGAGAGAGACCTATTCGAACATCAAGTGTCTCGGAAGGAAAGACGATAACGTTTGATGAGAATGATCGCATTAACATCCAGGATCCTCATCATGATAGTTTAGTTATTACTCTCTTTATCTCTAACCATTTTGTCCGCAGGATCCTTATCGATGGAGGAAGCTCAGTGAACATTATCCAGCTTGATGTTCTGAAGAAAATGGGTATCCCAGAATCAGACATCACACCAAGATCCTCCGTGCTTGTAGGATTCAGTGGAGAAACGAAGACAACTCTGGGGGACATCAAACTCCCAATCTACGTGGAAGGATTACATAATTATCAAAAATTTTGTGTTATTGACTGTTTATCTTGTTGCAATGTTATCCTTGGCAGGCCCTTGATACATGATATGAAAGCAGTCCCATCCACCTATCATCAATGTGTGAAACTCCCTAGCCCATGGGGGATAATCAAGATCGACAGTGATCAGCAGGAGGCTAAGGATTGTTAGACCTCATCCATGAAGCCAACCTCGAAGCCAAGGAAGCAATAGCAATTACAGTATCCTCCGAGGAATGTCTTGGAGGCAAGGGAACAAGATGTGGACGAAATCCTCTTGGATCCTAGTGATCCTGAATCAAAAATCTATATCGGATCAGGGATCCTTGGCAAGATGAAAGAAGACATGATATCCTTTCTCAAAAGAAGAAAATCTACCTTTGCATGGAAGCACGAAGATATGACAGGTATATCTAAGGATATCATAACTCATAAACTTGGCATTGACAGGTCTATCAAACCAATCCATCAAAAAAGGAGGAAGTTTGCACCAGAAAGGAATGCCATTATCCAAGAAGAAGTAGAGAGACTACTTCGAGCAGGTATTGTTAGGGCTGGATTTTTTACTATGAATGATCCTTATACGAGATCCTAACCAGTGATCCTTATTTCTTTGGCAGGCAGTGATCCTCAGCCGGACCTCAGGATCAGGATCATGGGACATTGAGGTGATCCTTATACTAACGGTCACTTTCGATTGCTACAATATTATTTTGCAGGAACATCTAGCAGGATATGCCCTACATATCATGATCCAGGGACGCGCTTTTACAAATATGGCAAGAGCTGAATTGAAGATGAACGTTGTGCCGGATATGGAAACATGGCTTGATCTTAGGGCAGCAATTTAGGCTAGATTATCTTTATTTCTAAAGGGGTAATGAGCTGATTAGTGGTCTATCTACCTAAAATAAGTTACCTACACATGTATAAATACCCATCTTCCTCATTCGGAAGAACACACACAACATACGACACAACTCTCAACACTTAGACACTCAGTGATCCTTGTACTCAGCTCATTATCATCCGAAGTTGTAACTACATTTTTATTATATTGAAGTTGGTGATCGGTAGTTGCCATCACCCGAGGTTTTTTATGCCGGAGATCATACATTGATCAAGGGCTTTTTCCTCGTATAAATCACTGTGTCTTTGTATCTTTATCACGGAAGTGATCCTTTACTTTCATAGCTAACCAAGCATCATACCCCGTTTACATAAAGTTTGGTTACATTATCCTTGTGTGATTTTTGACCAAAACAGTTTGGCGCCCACCGTGGGGCAATTGGTGCTTCATTCATAAAGAAAATCTTTTGTTCGAAATCATTTCAAAGAGTTACATGGCTTCATCATCGAAGAACACTTCCACGGCGATGTCTGCAGTCACCTCAGCACAAACCACTCTACCTCCTCCACCGACAGGATCCCAGAGAAATGCTGAGAAGAGACCAACCCCTTCTTTCTCTAAACCTCCATCTTCTTCTGCTATGAATTCTTCTATTCCCAGTACTAGTGATGTGTTTGCTTTAATTTTGCAGATGAAGGATCGTATGCAGCGGCAGGATGAAACTAATGACAGGATCCTCAGGGAGATTGGAGATCTCAAAAGACAAAAGAAAGCGGCAGAGGATCATTCCCCACTGATGCCAAAATCCTTGAGTTTTGAGACTCCAATGGTCACCTCTCAGCCATCAGGGATCCCAGACGTACAGATCACAGGGGAGACGAGAGGATTACATCTCAAGTCAGCAGCAATGACTCAGACATCGGGCTCGTATTTTCAGCCAGCAGGATCCTATCCTCAGTATATGGGATCCTTCATGAATCCGGGAGCCTATCCGGGGGCACAGCAGTTTCAAGGATCCTACTTTATTCCAGGATCGTTCCAGGGCCAAGGATCCTCCTTTGTTCCAGGATCATCCCAGGTTCAAGGATCCTCCTTCGTTCCAGGATCATCCCAGATACCAGGATCCTTACAGATGCCAGGATCCCTAAAAAATTTGCAAGCAGGGAATCTAGATGTCCATCAAGGGGACTTCATTCCAATGCAGACCATTGCTTCCACTGGTCCCTCCGTTATTCCAGAATCCCAGCAATACGGATTCCCTAACTTGAACCCAATGGGAGGTAACACTTTAAACAATTATCCTACCACTAACCATGGATTCATGCAGGATACAGGTACCAATCACGCTATGGCCAGGGAATTACAGAAACTAAAGGACATGATCTCAAGTATTCCAGGGGTAGTCAAGCCTATCCCAGAGATTGCAGATGGAAGCCACAAGGTATCACGCTTTGCACCACCGATTTGTGATGCAGAGGTGCCCAAAAGGTTCCATATCCCTACCATGAAGCTGTATGATGGCACGACGGATCCAGAGGAGCATATAGCACAATACAGGGAAAGGATGGAAATCAATCCTATCCCAGAAAAGTTAAAGGAAGCATGCCTATGTAAAGGATTTGGATCCACTCTAACTGGATCAGCTCTTAAGTGGCTGCTAAGTCTTCCCCCTTACTCTATTACTTCATTTACTAATTTAGTTAATTTATTCAATAACCAATTCTCTTGTAGTAGAAAATTTGAAAAATTAACTAGTGATTTGTACAGGATAACTCAAAATAATAACGAATCATTAAGGGATTATATAACTAAATTTAGTAAAGAATCCTTGGATATTCCCAACTTGGATATGGCTACGGCTGTTGAAGCCTTCAAAATGGGACTTCTTAAGGATTCATTATTCTATGATGATCTTGTTATGACACCTTGCAGGAATTTAGATGAAG